>NC_071990.2:86130000-86352500 GCF_028885655.2 Pongo abelii
ATGAAGAAGACAGAAAACCACATGGAACCAAATAAAAGGAAACAGTAAAGTTTCAAAGTGGTGCTTACTAGGTGTAATCTTTCTGAGGTTCCCTGAGCAACTACCATTGTTTCATTCAATTTGATCTTCCCCGGTACAGTAATAAATAATGCCAGGAGTTCCTTATAAGGGTCATTCTCAAACCTCACTAATTATCTCAATTATCTAAGGTTTTTTATTTTGAGTCATGGTCTTACTCTGTTGCCCAGGTTGGAGTATAGTGGTGTGATCATAGCTCACTGCAGCCTCCAACCCTTGGGCTCAAGTGACCCTCCCATATCAGTCTCCCAAATCACTGGGACTATTGGTGTGAGCTACCATACCCAGGTCTTAAAATATTTTTTACATGTAAAGATTTCCAGCCCCATTTCAGACCCACTAAATGAGAGTCTCCTAAGGAGGGGCCAGGAATCTGTATTTTTAAATATCTCCAGGTAATTCTAGTGATCAGCCACTCAGCTAATACCAGTGATTTTTAAAAAGAAAAAAAAAATTGTAAGATATACTGCTAGGGGCTGAATCGTGTTCCCCTAAAATTCATATGTTGAAATTCTAACCTCCAATACCTCAGAATGTGACTGTGTTTGAAGACAGGGTTCTAAAGAGCTAATTAAGTTAAAATGAGGTGATTAAAGTGGGCCCTAATCCAATATGACTGGTGACCTTATAAGAAGAGAAAATTAGGACACAGAGCGATACAGTGGGAAGGACGTATGAAAACAGGGAGAAGGTGGCCATCTGCCAGCCAAGAAGAAAATCCTCAGAAGAAACCAACCCTGCCGGAATCTTGATAATGGGCTTCCAACCTCCAGAACTCAGAAAGTAAAATTCTGTTGTTTAAGCCATACAGTCTTAAGTACTTGGTTATGGCAGTCCTGGCAGACTAATACATGTACCTCCATGGTTAATGATATGGTTTTGTTCTGTGTCCCTACCCAAATCTCATCATGAATTGTAATCCCCATAATCCCCACATGTCAATGGCGGGACCACGTGGAGGTGATTGGATCATAGGGGAAGTTTCCCCTATGCTGTTCTCCTGATAGTGAGTGAATTATCACGAGATCTGATGGTTTTATAAGCATCTGGCATTTTCCCTGCTTGCACTCACTCCATCCTGATGCCCTGTGAAGAAGGTGCCTGTTTCTCCTTTGCCTTCCACCATGATGGTAAGTTTCCTGAGGCCTATCCAGCAATGCAGAACTGTGAGTCAATCAAACCTCTTTCCTTTACAGATTACCCAGTCTATGGTATTTCTTCATAGCAATGTGAGAACAGAATAATACAGTTAACTGGCACATCTGAAAAGCAAGAAAACGTTGTGAAGGATGACCTGTGTGATAAAGAGACATTATCTTATATCCCAAAGGGAAAATAGTCCCTATTAAAATGGCTGATTAATTGTTACATTTTACTTCTAACTTCAATGGGGAGAGAAGTTGCTGAAAGAGAAGGGAAAGAGAGAAAAGAGTCTGAAAGTGAAAGGGAGTAACAAGTTGCTGGTAAAATGAGAGAAAGGAGCAACATTCAGGAAAATGGAAACCATATCCCATAAGGAATGAACTATAATACAATGACATTCTGAGGAAACAGCCTCCCCAGGAAAAACAATGAAAAGTAATGCCCAGGAGCACCTTTAGAAGTCATGGGGAATTTTGTCTGAGTCTTTCCTTGCCAGAGGGAAAAGTTTTCTTTCTTTCACTTATTTCATCAACAACCATTTATAGGCTGCCTCCTACATCTTAGACACTAGGCTACAGCCTGGCTGTGCAAAGATGATCAACACAGGAGCTGTGCTATCTTAAGAATGTCAGTCTAGAAAAAGGAGTTCTCTTTACAAGCCTCCCTAAAGGTCCAATCCCAAGACACACTTAAACCTCCTTTAGAGATCTTAGGTTCTTCAATTCTTATCTCTTTATTCAGCCCCCAGGTTCCCAGGTAGGAAATCCACAGCCAATTCCTGTTCCTAAGCACCCAGGAGGCAGGTGTGTTTCCAATTACTATGCTCTCTTCGGGCTATAATTAGGAAAAGTACCTCTCTGACATTTTGACTCTAGCACAGGGCCAGGCACATAGTAAGTATTCAATAAATATTTTTGGAATTAATTAATGCCTTAATCAAATCTATCAATCCTAGAAGCCCTCCTGGTGAGTCTGGTACACCTTCCCCTCCCCTGCTCCCTAGATCTTTCCCAGAAGCAGCTTTGCCTTTTTGGAATCTCCCAGAAGAAGCTTCCTAAGGTAGTGTTGAGGAAATATAATTAAAAGCAAAATCCCCTCCCAGCCCAGAAAACCTCTCCACAAACATAAACAAGAAAGAAAACAATTTTACTATTGAATAAACATTAAACCAGAATGTAACGTGTATCACAAACAATTCACTGGAGAGATTGCAATGGTGAAAAGAAATCTTTCATAGAGCAAAGTGGATATAATCCATTACACTCATGTTTTCAAGAAAAAATCCCTAAGTTTATTGTATCATTATAACTAGAGGCAGGGGTTTGCCATTTCAAGTCAGGGGAGAGTTGAAATTAGGCCCATTTTCTCCCAGGAAACTGAGAGATGAGGCCTTATCTTTTTTGACGATTACATTTCAAGAAGATGAGGAAACATGAGGAAGTGTGTCAACCAATGTTGCCACAAATCCATGAGGAAATATTCTTGAGTTGTGTCAACCAAAGAATCATGAGGTTTCCACATTTGGACAGGAGAACTTTATTTCTTATAAAAGGTTGCAGCCTCCAGGGTAACAATCCACAGCCTGGGAAGCATAACCTCCAGTAGAAGCAGAGAGGAAATGGTGACACAGGAATTTAGGCCAAATGGGTTGGCTAAGCATACATATTCATCAGATTACAGGAGCAATAAATATTCATGAAAGAGGGCATGCATGCATGCATGCATAGTAAACTAACATGCATGTCACATACATCCCAGGTTCACTTTTTGGTGGATACTTAACATTTAAATGCATTAAAATTAGGCTATACACATTATAAGGTGAAATGGAGGACACAGAGGCATCCAGTGCATAGGTTCCATAAACTGACCAAAACCAGTTCATGGTTAGTTGTCTCTTATCAGGAAAAAATGCTGGTTGATTGTTGGGTCAAAACAGCAAAAATGGAGGGGAGTCCACTGAGTCTTTTGAAATGGCTGGTTTCTGTTAAATCCTTGGGAAAGAAGGTTTAATGGCAGCTACTGAGAGAGAAAGTATAATGAAGCATATCCAACCTCCCCCATAATGGGCCAAAACTTGGTTTTTAAGGCTTCTCTGGGGTCTCCTTGGCTAAGAGGGGGTAGATTCAGTCAGTTGGAGGGTTTAGGATTTTATTTGTATTTCTCAGGTGTAAAACTCACAAGATGTTTATTTAGCATTTGACCTTAATAGTGGCAAGGCAGTCTAGTCTTCCTGGAACACCATACTCATCAGCATCTCTTTGAGACTGGCCTACCCTCTGAACAGGAATGCACAGAAACTGCCTGCTGGGACTGCAGGTGCTCTGTTAGCCAGGTCTCCTGGCCATGGCACTGTGCTCTAAGGCCAACTCTTGGGACAGAAAAGTGAAACCTCTTTCTGTAAACCCATTTAGTAAACCCTTTGACCTTGAACATTAAGCATCAAAACACTCAAAGAACAGACTTTGAAATTACACAGACCTCTGCTAAAATCCAGACTACTTCATCTGTGTTGTCTGATCTTGAGTTAATTGGTTGGTTAATTTTTCCAAGACTCAATGTCCTTGTCTATAATAGGGAGATAATATCTTCCACAGAGAGCACAGCTGAAGAGTTGTTAAGTGCTCTTATTACTATAATTGAAGCAAGAAAGTAAAGAAGTTTGGTGCATACAGTCTGAACCCAAATGCCTGGCTTTCATCCCAGATCCACTTTTGGCAAAATCACTTTTCCTGTTCCTTAGCTTCCTCTAAGTAAAGTTGTTTAGAAGAATTGCTAGCCCACATAAGAATTTAATAAATGTTGGCTATTATTTTATTTTTTTCACCTTCATCTCCATTTTGCCAATGGAGATTGGAGAATTGTTTCAAGTCTCTTTCATTTTTTAAACTAAGTAGAATCCTTTGAATTGCAAGCTCTGTAGACAAATTATTATCCAGATTAAATTCATTTAAAAGCAAAGGGAAATAATTTGAAAACCTAAAGAAGCATGAAATTCCAAATTGCAGTAGAGAGAAGGCCACTGGTTATTATCCCTGTTTAATGCTTATTGTCTTCCCTCTTTATCTTTTTCTTTTCTTGGCAGTTTCTGAATTAAAAGAGAAAGGCTTAGCCTTTCATGTCTATTTAATATTTATTTAACAATTTACATGGCTTTTAAGAACCAACTACATCCCCAGCAGGAGAGTTACTCTAATTGCTCTCCAAATGTGTAACAGTCATCATTCTTTTCTGTTACTAGGCTAAGATCAGATCTGAGGGCAAAGTTCAGTTAAATAAATCACCCTAATCAAATCAACTCTAACAACTGATAAACTAGCATATTAGGTAGAGTATTTTTAAAGATCTACATTGATTGATCAAATGCAAACTATTTATCTTTGTTTAAGCTAAATATAAATCAAAGTTCTAATGCCTTTTATAGTGTCTACTGAGACAGAAATGAACTGTCTTTTCATCTCAAAATAATGCAGCATCCTAGACTTAAACATGATTAAAATTGTCTCCAGATTTGATTTGGGTAAATAATAAGTCAGATCACGGCAAAAGAGTGCAGCAGATGAATAATGAATATCATTTTTGGTGCTATAGTCCAACAGAAGACTGTTTAATCTTTCACTTTTCAGCCAGCCGTGTTTACATTCACTTTCCAGGATTGGCCCCATATAGATTTCGATCCTATATCTGCCATTTACTAGCTATGTCAATTTGAGCCAACCAGTTAAGCTCTCTGGCCTCAGATTTCTATTCTATAAACTATGGATGATGATACCTTTCTCAGATGGTTATTATTTGGGGGATTAAATATGATAGTGTGTGTAAACTGTGTTCCCAATCATTGTGCCCACTTCAGTCCTATATAACCTGTATGACTCATAGCCCCACTTCAGCAAACATTGTTTCCCTTCCCTCTACCTCCCCCTCCAGATAAAGGCTCTATTTGTCAGCCCCAGACCACAGATCCAATGCTATCTTCCCAACTCTGTAGAAAAATAATTTAATTCCAACTCATTCTGCGGATCCTCACTTTATTCGACTTCCTCCTGTCAACCTAAAAGGAAGAAGCTAAGGCAAAATTAATATAGAGAGTTTAAAATCAGTAGCATTTCTATACACCAACAACATCCAAGCTGAGAGCCAAATCAAGAATACAATCACATTCACAATAGCCACAAAAAGAATAAAATACCTAGGAATACAGCTAACCAGGGAGATGAAAGATCGCTACAAGAATTACAAAACACTTCTCAAAGAAATCAGAGATGACACAAACAAATGAAAAAAACATGCCATGCTCATGAATAGAAAGAATCAACATTGTTAAAATGGCCAGACTACCCAAAGCAATTTATAGATTCAGTGCAATTCCTATCAAACTACCAATGACATTCTTCACAGAATTAGCAAAAGCAATTTTTTTTTGAGATAGGCTCTCACTCTGTCACCTAGGCTGAAGTACAGTGGTGCAATTGGCTCACTATAGCCTAGACCTCCCAAGCTCAACCGATCCTCCCACCTCAGCCTCCTGAATAGCTTAGACTACAAGCACACACCACTATGCCTGGCTAATTTTTGTATTTTTTGTAGAGATGGGGTTTTACCATGTTGCCCAGTCTGGTCTCAAACTCCTGGGTTCAAGTGATCCACCCACCTCAGCCTCCCAAAGTGTTGGGATTAAGGGCATGAGCCACCATACCCAGCCAGAAAACACAATTTTAAAATTTGTATGGAACCAAAAAAGGGCCCAAATAGCCAAAGCAATCTTCATCAAAAAGAACAAAGTTGGAAGCATCACATTATCCAACTTCAAACTATACTACAAGGCTGTAATAATCAAAACAGCATGGTACTGGTACAAAAACAGACACATAGACCAATGGAACAGAATAGAGACTGCAAAAATAATGCTACACACCTACAACCATCTTATCTTCAACAGTCAACAAAAACAAGCAACGGGGAAAGCAGTCCCTATTCAATAAATGGTGCTGGGATAACTGGCTAGTCATATGCAGAAGATTAAAACTGGACCCCCTTCCTTACATCATATACAAAAATCAATTCAAGATGGATTAAAGACTTATATGTAAAACCCAAAACTATAAAAACCCTAGAAGATAACCTAGGCAATATCATTCCGGACATAGGCCCTGGCAAAGATTTCATAACAAAGATACAAAAAGCAATTCCAACAGAAACAAAAATCGACAAATGAGGCCTAACTAAAGAGCTTCTACAAAGCAAAAGAAACTATCAATGGAGTAAACAGACAACCTACAGAGTGGAAGAAAATATTTGCAAACTATACATTTGACAAAGGTCTAATATCCAGAATATATAAGGAATATAAATAAATTTACAAGCAGAAAACAACCCCATTAAAAAGTGGGCAAAGAATATGAATGGTTTTCAAAGAAAGACATATATGCAGCCATGAAAAAGATGCTCAAAATAACTAAATATTGGAGAATGCAAATAAAAACTACAATGAGATACCATCTCACATTAGTCAGAACGGCTATTGTTAAAAAGTAAAAAAATAACAGGTACTGGCAAGGTTGTAGAGAAGAGGGAATTCTTATACACTGCTGGTGGGAATGTAAATTGGTTCAGCCATTGTGGAAAGCAGTGTGGCAATTTCCCAAAGAACTTAAAACAGAAGTACCATTCAACTCAGCAATTCCATTACTGAGTATATACCCAAAGGAATATAAATAATTCTACCATAAAGATACATGCATGCAAATGTTCATCGCAGCACTGTTCACAATAGGAAAGATGTGAAATCAACCTAAGTGCTTATCAATGGCAGATTAAAGAAAATATGGTACAAATAAACTATGGAATACTATACAGCCATAAATAGAGACAAGATCATGTCCTTTAGAGCAACATGAATAGAGCTGCAAGCTGTTATCCTAAGCAAACTAATGCAGGAACAGAAAGCCAAATACCACGTTTTCACTTATAAGTGGGATCTAAACATTGAGAACATGGACACAAAGAAGAGCACAACAGACACTGAGGCCTACCTGAGGGTGGAAGGTGAAGGGTGAGAGGAGGGAGAAGATTAAAAAACCACCTATCAGGTACTATGCTTATCACCTGAGTGATGAAATACTCTGTACACCAAACCCCGGTGACACACAATTTACCCATATAACAAACCTACACATGTACCCCTAAACAGAAATAAAAGTTAAAAAAAAAAAAAAAAAGAAAGAAAGAAAAGGAAAGGAAAGGGGAAAAAAAATGTAGAGTTTATCCGGGCCAAGTTTGAGGACCGCAATCCAGGAGCACAGTTTCAAATTGCCCTGAGTATACACTCTGATTAGCAGCAGTTACAAGTGGATTTTTAAAGGGAAAGAAGAGGCAGTTCCAGAGTTGTTTACCAAAAATTCACATTATAATGACATTATTGATTGGCTACGCATTGTTAAGCTGTAGAATGTCAGTTATAGTGTCCTGGGTGGCATTATTAGGTTAATTTGTAGTTACTTGTGGCAATAACAAGCAGTTTCAAAAGCTGAAAACATAGCTCAAAAAAGAGGAGAGTAGGACACGATTGCTGTTTCATTTTAATGCCTCTCTGGGCCTGATAATTTCAGTGGACTCACATAATTTTCTTATTCCATTGTCCTGTTTTTTCCAAACTGAAACTATCTCCCCTTTCTTTGAATCCCTCTATAGCTGTCATTTTTGTACCATTCATAGTACAGGCCATGTTCTGCTAGTGGTCCATTTTTCTTAGTCTCTTCTGTCTCTATTACTAGATCTTTAAGAGTTTCGCTGGTCTAGCATGGTGCCTTAGTCACAGTTTGTCTGCCTCTGAGTTCCTCTGAAAGCGAACCCCAAGGCAACCCTGGGTTAGGTAGTTTATTGGGAATATGATCCCAGGAAGTGCAAGTGGGGAGATCAAGGCAAAGAAAGGAGGAATGCCAATAGTGTGTGCATCAGTGAGTCGATGGCCACTGTGGGCAGATGAGGACCCTATGGGAAGCATCCTTCAGAACTGTTCCACCAAGGGATACAGAAGCTGCAGTATTTATTCACAAACTCTCATACCTCATTGATTAAGTGTTGCCCCTGGAGCATCCATTTCCAGCATTGCCAGCAGCCCCGCACATGGCTGAGGGAGCTCTTTTTGTTGCAGGGAGAGAAACAGAGAGCCGTGGACAGGTAAGAGGGGAATCTACCAGTGCACCCTAGAGCTCTCTGCTGTAGCTGCAGGTGAACTCAGGGTTGGTTATCCATGCCATCTACTGTAGAGTTCAATAAAAATCTAGTTAGTATTGAATGATTGGAAAAAATAAATGTTTCAGAAACACTGCTTATTTCTCAACACAAAGTCACATATCTGGAAGAGTTACACCTATTTCTTTTTATACCACTATTCTATTTAACTCGTTTACTACACAGTGTTTAAGGACCAATTCTGGAATGTTCTAGAATACAGATCATGGCTATTTTGCTCCCTGGTTCTGTTTGGGAGACTGTCGAAGTCCCTGGGTATTGCTGTAAAAGACAAAAGGCAATGTAGCAAATAGCTATCAAGAAGCTTTCTCAAACATTTCTCAAATATTCTTTACAAAACATAGAGTAACTTGTCCAGGTTTAAATAGTAAGTCAGTCCTCAGGCTGGAAAAACAACTTGGAATTTGTCAAGTTTTCCAAAAGCCCAATCAAGAAAGGCAGGTAATTAACCACTCACACAGCCCACATCCCAGACCCTCCACCTAACTAACCATTCCATCTGTGCTTCTACCGTGTTTTCTTTACTCCTACAAATACCATGACTTTATGTTTCCACAGAGCTGTTATTCCAGGAGAACCACAGGTAGTACAAACAACTCTGTGATTCTAAATAACTTCTCTTTGTCCCTCACTGCTTTTCCCAAACACCATGGGTGGTAAAAGTAAAGGCCCATAATTTTAATGCCAACATGTAATATTTTTAATCAGGCTACAGAATTCACACAGGAATTTCTTGGGGGAATGGCAACCTTTGCATCTTACATTTTTCCACATTAATAATGATAAGATTAGCCTAAAATCAACTAATAAAAAAGGTAAGAGCAGTAATAGAAGCCAGAATTGCTTATTAATTCTTATCAATTCCAGTCATGTTGTTTTGCAATGTCTTTAACACCTGAAATTAGAGCAAACTTTCCCAGATCAGGCTCAGAGTCTTCAATGAAGCATTAAAATTTGGCCAGAGCTTAGTGCAGAGCCCTACTCAGAAAGAGGCCTTAATAAATAGGAACAACTCTGGGAAGATTGTGTATATTCTCAAGACTGACAACTAAACCAAAAATGACAATCTCCATGAGCAACTGTTCCAGGACAAAATAAAGGTCTGAAAAGTTTCCTTGGGATTAAAATTTTTAATTGTTCCTGCCTAAAATGTTTCTTTCAAAAAAAAAAAAAAAAACTGGATTAGGGCACTAAGCTTTATTTAGGTAAACTCTGATCTCCTACCAATTTTATTCACAAATATAAAACCACCTGAGTAGTGCCAAATATTCTCAGTACCCAAGTTTTACAACTATCTTCCAAGAACAGAATTTTCAAAGCCACATGAAAACCAGGAAGCTCAGGCCTTTTGGTTGTGTACATTTTTAAGAAGCAGAAGAGAGAGGGAGGAGGACCTGAGAGCACAAAGAGAGAAAAACAAAAACAACGTTTAGTACCAGATGCACTCAGGAAGGCCTGAGCGCTATCCAAGTGGGAGTTTTGAATGATCCTCAGCAACTGTGAGGACCTTTGAAAGGTTTAAAAATATAAATTGTGGCCACTAAAAAGAAATACGTTCACAGCTGCTTCAGGAAGAAAATAGTATATATTTTCTGAGTCTGAATAGACTCAGACCCTTACACACAGCAGACTTTAACCTTGTGGGTCCTTTTCCATTTCCTCGGGGGCAAACAGGAAGTCATTTCTGTCCTTGCTCTCAAAGTGGTTACAGCCTAGCTGGGGACTGAACTGAAACATACAGGAAAAGAAAGTGAACCCCTCCAAACAATCCCAGCCTGGAGGACTTCCAGACTAGACACACCTAGAGGGAAGGGGCTGAGTCAGTTGCTCACCCAGACTTTCCAGTCTCTGAGGGAGTCTGGCTCCCCTTAATTGCCAGTTAACTGAGAACCATTTCCCTACCAATGAGGACCCTAGTGTGTGTGTCATGAGAGTTTTCTTTTGACAGTGCAGTGTAAGTGCTAAATAAACAACTGCTTTTATTCATTGTTATTACTATTTGTATTTGCTTCCTTCATTAGCAGTATCTTCCTAGAGGAAGAACTTCCTGGAGGTTAGGAAAATGCCCTGTGACTCCCACCTGGAACTGAAATCCACTTTCCTACTGTTGTAAATAGAACTTAGGGGATACTGAATACTAATTAAATGTTATTATTTGCCATCAGACTACAACTATAACAGATAACGTTCTTTGAGACACTGAAACCAGAATTCCTGACAAGGTCAACTTTACAGCTGGTTGGCAGACAAACAGGAAACATTTGGAGCCACATCCTTGATTACTAGTGTCTACCAATGGTTAATAGGAACCAGACTGGTGAAATAGGCAACACGTGCTCAAAGTCACCCAGAGGAGGGGAAAACACAGAGACTGAAACCCAGGCCCCACCCTGCCCCGGGACAAAACCCTGCTTCTGTGACTACAACCACAGCCTTAGTTTTCTTTGCATGAAAAAGCTTCTAGGGGCCAAGGCCATGGTCCAGGGGGCTGTGCTGCTTACGGGAGGAAACTTTCTCTAGTTCCTCTGTCCTGAGAAGGCACAGAGAATTAGGTGAACCTGGCTCAAGCCTCCCAATTGCACCATCTTGAATGAGCCTTGTATTCTCCCTGTGAAAGATGTAACATCCTCAAGATACCTTCATTTGCTCTAGCTTCTGTACAGGGGTTCCACTGTAGGCCAACCCAGAAGCAAGATCTACCCCTCTTATTTTCCACAAGAAGAAAGCCAGTCTCATGAGCACATCATGATCATAGTTGTTGGGCCAAAGATGAGTGACCTTGGGGGTAAGGGTACTTCCCACAGGACAACCCAGGTCCCAGCTCTCCTATTTTTCTTGCAGAGTCAGCCCCATACCTGGGCCCTGGTCTCTAAAAGCCCTAGCCCAGCCATCACCCTGTCCACTGCACACAGCAACTTTGGGAAGGCCTGTCCAGCCCTGTCCTCCTCAGCCTGCTTCTCTCCCGTGGGCCAGCCCTTGTCCTTTCCAGTCCTTTCCAGAATTCTAGTGAATAAGATGTCTCCACACAAATGAATAATTCAGTAAGCACCTGGCACGTAGCTGGCACTTACCAAATATTGGTGGAATATGCAAGGGAGGGAATGAATACATGAACAATTGGAGCCTCATCATGTGTATTACCTAAGAAAGCTGAATTCCGGGTTGAGGTGGAATCGAGTGTTTCTGCAGCCTGTTTCAAAATGGACAAGTCAGCACAAGGCATCTGGCTCCTCAGCAAACTTCCTAATCATAGGAAATAAAAGGTTATACGGCACAGAGGTTACCTACAGGCTGGAATGTTTTCTAAACAAAAGAATAAAACACCATGCCTGTGAAGGAAAAGCAAAGCTAGAGCCAGGAGCCAGGGAAGGGTCCTTGGTAAAGAAGACTAGAGCGTCATGCCTTTGACAAGGAAAGAGATGGCCAGCAGACCAGATGCCTGTCACTGAAGCAAGTCCCCTTCCTGCTTCACTAGACCCCCATGGCCAGCCTTGTAACAAGGCACAGAGACGTGGCTTTAGCTGTGAGTCATCCCATTCAAGGAATGTACATCTCCAACTCCAAAAAGAGCCTGCCTCCCTGACTTCACTGAACAGCAAGTCTCTGCTTTCCTCAAAGTCTCAGCCTGGGCAGGAACAAGCTATTCTCACACCTCCAATTGCAGCCCCTGAAACATCATCTCTATCTCTTGGCCCAAAGAGAAACGGTAAAAATATCCACTTCACACCATAGGACTGTTTGCCAGAAAGAATAGAGTTTTACCCACCCTTCATTAAGTATGTTTTCAAATGTTATTCTTTCCCTCTCTGCTGGGTATGAGTGAATCACATCCTCAGGAAATACGACTGGGTATGTAAATTAGCACTCTGGAATGTCTTAAGACATGAAGTTAGTTCAGCTGACTCCCTGGTTTTATGTGGCTTTGAAGTGAACATTTAAAGCCTTTAAACAGGTATGACCTGTTACTAATTCAAGATGGGTAATGTTGGTGCTCAGGTGTTTGTCCAGGTAAAAGGCAAATCAGCTTAATGTAAAGCCCTTACTCCACGGTTTTGACACACATGCTGTTGCCTAAATAAATGAATCTTGCGGATCACTTCTAAGGCTGGTGAATGAAGTCAAAGCAGGTGGGGACCCAGCTTTAGGAAACAGCATGGCTTATGTTACCCTTAAACCACTTTTGTTTTAAAAAAAAAAAAGATAATAGGGACCTAACAGAGAGGCTGTGTGTCCTTAGAGCACCTTTTATCAATGTAGCAGGAAAAAGAGGTTAAGAACTCTGAATCTGGAGGTTGTCAGGCCTCTGAGCCCAAGCTAAGCCATCATATCCCCTGTGACCTGACATATACATCCAGATGGCCTGAAGCAACTGAAGATCTACAAAAGAAGTGAAAATAGCCTTAACTGATGACATTCCACCATTGTGATTTGTTTCTGCCCCACCCTAACTGACCAATGTACTTTGTAATCTCCCCCACCCTTAAGAAAGTTCTTTGTAATTCTCCCCACGCTTGAGAATGTACTTTGTGAGATCCACCCCCTGCCCGCAAAACATTGCTCCTAACTCCACCGCCTATCCCAAAACATGTAAGAACTAATGATAATCCCACCACCCTTGGCTGACTCTCTTTTCGGACTCAGCCCACCTGCACCCAGGTGAAATAAACAGTCTTGTTGCTCACACAAAGCCTGTTTGGTGGTCTCTTCACACAGACGTGCATGACAGAGGTAACTTTAAGAGAAGGAACAATATAATCCTTGTATGTTCAAGCTATTTGCTCCTGTGTTCCAGCCTTGATGGAAGAATCGGGCATCACTGTGGGGGCGGTGAGTCAAGCTGGCTGGCAGTGCTTCAGGAAATCGGGTGTGAGGCCTGTCCATGCTATGCAAATAAATAATACTCCCAGACGGAGGCAGGATTTTAATTCAATCTTCCGGAATTTGTATGAATCGTAGACCTAAAAATGATGGGCAATGAAGCTGAGTCACAGTATAATCTGAGTGGATCCTATAAACTCAGTTACTTCACTCTGTCTTTTGTTTGTATCAGCCCAGAGAGATCTTACTGCAAACCTAGAGGAAGGGCTCTCAGAAACCAGAACACAGGAGCTCGTTTGTGCTTCCAAGTTGATGGAAGGGAATCACAGGTGTCAGTCCTGATTGGGCACAGAGAAAACTCACACCAAGTTACAAGAGGAAATTTCATTTGTTTCTCTAAGATAAAACAATACATCCCTCCAGATGCTAATTTATAAAATGTCATTGTACTCAATGTTTTTTCAGTCCAATTCAAGCTTGTGGCTATGAATTCAAAATAAACAGAGCTGATCTGGGGAGCCACAAAGCTTTGCAGAGAAAAACAAACATCAGTTATTGTTAAGGGAAAAACCACACACATCTTTGCCTCAAATCAGAAGAAAGGTGAGGCTAAAAGCCAAGTGGTTTAACATTTGAAAACTTCCTTTTTCTAAGGGCGCGTTTGTCTTAATAAGTTAATGCTTGATATGCCTGTGCAAAGTCCAGGATGGATAGCTGCCCCAACTCTAACCAATGTCTCCTCTGTGGCCCAACCCTGATTCTGACTTGGGGAAATCTGGGGGCTGGGGAAGCCGGGCTCTGTGCAGACAACCTCCAAAATCCCTCCTGCTTTCTGGCCTTTCTCCACCTGAACTGCCCACTCCAACACAACTTTATCCACTTGTTCTCTTCAGCAAGAAACTCCTTCACGGAGAAACCACCAGCCCGTTCAGCCCCTTTGTGGGAAATATGAAAATGCACCTCACAGTACCACTGACCCAGGGTGCCTCTGAGAGGCAGGGAGCACCCTGTAGCGAACCAGGTAGGGCTCCTCTCCCCTCAAAGGGTTACAGGCTACACACACGTGACCCATGCCCCATCCTCATTCTCCCCCTACTCTAGATCGAAACCCAGCCTAGGAACCACCTTCAGCATGTCCCATGTCATCTGGTGCTTCATCACTTCCAAAGAGCCCCGGTGACAACTTCCTAATCTCATCCTGGCTAGAATGCTGATAAAAATGTGCTAAGGGGAAAACCCAAGCCCGGGCCTTTCTTGCTCAGACCTTTTTTCTATGTTGTTCCTTTATAATTCTAAAACAATGCCTGTTTATTGTGCAAAGCCTAGCCTACCTCTTTTTAATTTGGGATCAAAATTAAATAGAAGCTTTGGGCTTTTTTGTGTAATAGATCATACTTATTTTCCCATGACATTAAAAACTTTTTTGAAACATAATGACAGCATAATATCCCCTTGCATAGAAATACCTTCAGAGTCCACCTGACCCTGACTGTGATATGTTCATTTATGCATTACTCATTATTGCCTGTGTTTTGGGGTTTTAGCCGTTGTAGGAAAAGGCAAGGAGTGATTAAACCCTTAAGTTATCCTATTCTGTTTCTGTCTGGGGCCCTGACTGACACAGCAAAAATGTGCAAATGCAAATGCCCCTTTAATTATAACAGGACTGTGTGATACACCTACAAGAAGGGCAAGCCCCAGGTTTCACAGACCATTTTGCTTTTTTCCAGTCCTTTGAGTCCTAGAAAAACAAGTTAGAGAATGTGTCAGCCCATGATACACGCTGTGTGGATGGGACAAATGATGTGCTCTACAAGCACGTGGGAAGGACAGGGACAACTGATGGATTCCACAGGAGATGGACCCCCTGAGGCCACATCCCTGAGGGTAGGAACCATTTCAGTTGCATGAGACAGCCCCCACCTGGATCAGAGAGCCTCCCTGCCCATATTAAACAAGATCAGACACAGCCTGCGACTTGCAGCCTGTTCTGGCAACACAACAACTTCTACCAAAGGTAGTTATATGAGATCCAGCACTTCATTTATTCATTTGACAAATGTTTGTTGAATATTTGTTAATTTACTATCCTCTATATGCCAGATCATGTTCTAAGTGATAATCTCACTTTCCAGCATGCCTTTCATCTTGGTGGTACTAAAAGCAAGTGTTTCTCTCTCACACACAGACACACACATCATCATCATCATCATCATCATCATCTTTGGTTCCCACCTTGAAAACCACATCTTTCATCTTTCACTACTCAGGACTCTTCCTCCTCATGAGTTTTCTGTAAGATACCCAATATCCCTCTCTGGCAAACTCCTAACTTTCATCCATCTCATTTCCTCACTCCCATAGGACCTTCCCTTCCACCCCATAGAGACATGGGGACTTCAATCCTCCATTTATTTCCATTCATCTTTTCCCTCCTGGATCTCCTCCATGCCTTGCTACTGCCACAGCTTCCTAATTGGTCTCCCTGTTTTCAGTGTCTCTGAAATTCAAATCATTCTCCACCCTGCCATTGGAGGATGTATCTAAAATTACCTCTGCTCATACTGCTCCCCAAAATCTTAGCAAAGCATAACCATCTTGAACTCGCTCCCCTTCTTCAAACTTGACATGATCCCTGAGGCCTCAGCAACTGTGGCTCCTGTGTTCTCCTGTCCATGGTGTTCTTTTCTCTCCTTGCTTTGGTGACTTCCCATTTGACCATACAATTCCAGTCTGTCATCACCTCATCCTGGTGGGCGAGGCTGAGGAAGAACTTAAAAGAGAAGAAATATTTATAGAAGGAGGATTTCATGTTTCTCTTGTAAGTTGAGCCCTCTCCTACAGATCACCTACATTGGCTAATGCTGCTCTTATGGGCACAGAGTCTTCCAGAAATAACCATGATAGGTGTGAGGTTTTGCCTCTAGCCAGCACAGGTTGACATGGCATGTTCCCAAGGCAGAAGACAAGTGACCCAGTTGGCTCTGCTGCATCGCTACAACCAGCACCCTGGTTCTCAAGCCCACCATCATTTGCTACATACTGGGGCAACTCCTCTCTACCAGAAAATGCTTCATGGATTTTTTTGCTTGTTTATTGTATGCTTTCCCCACTAGAGCAGGGTCTATCATTTATTTATTTATAGCACTTAGAACACTTTCAGAAACATAGTGGTTCAATGAATGTTGCCTAAATGAAAGCAGAAGGAAAGTCTCCTAACTCTTCATACAATCACTAAGTCATCTGTGCTCCAGGCTGGAGAGGCCAGGGAAATTTGGGTTAGATACTCAAGTTCAAATCAGACCACATCATTTTGCTTCTCAGAAGTTTCAAATGCTCCTGGGCTTCTAACTGGCAATGGTGGAAATGCTATAAAATGCAAACCTCTTAACAGGGCAGGGGAAGGTCCTTGCTCTGGCCCCTGCTTGCCATGCTGGTGTCATCTTTCACCACTCCTGGGCTCACATTTTATCCTCCAGAGCACTGAGGAGCTGTTGCTTCTCCCACATATCCTGTGTCCCTCATTCCCTGATACTGCCCACACGGTCCCCTTCCCGCCCTTCCCTGTTCTTTTCATCTCTCTCAGATCCAGTTATTCTTTGAGGATTCACTCAACTCATATCTCTTATACCAATTATCCCCTCTCATCCCTAGTCCCCAAAACAAGTTTGGGAACTTGCTCCAGGTCTTGGGAGAGGCTTTAGGGAACTTACGAGGCAGGCTTTTTTTTTTTTTTGGTTTTTTTGTTTTGTTTTTGTTTTTGTTTTGAGACAGAGTTTTGCTCTTGTTGCCCAGGCTAGAGTGCAATGGCATGATCATGGCTCACTGCAACCTCCGTTGAGGCAGGTTTTAAGGGGAGAGATGCAAGTATGAGAAAGAACGTCTGCAGAGACTGAATGCCTCAGCATCTGTGGCTACACTGAGGGAGCTGGGGTTTTATTTTTTCTAAGTAGAATATTCTTCTGATAACTTTCATCATTGAACTTAATAAACTGACTTTACAAGGTTTTTTCCTTGCAAATGATTATAACAATAGCAAAAAAAAAAAAAAATCTCCTATCCTACCCTTCCATATTCCAAGTAGATTCATGTTGCCACCATCTCAATCACTATACAAGACAGTTCCATCATCACGAAAATGCCCTCATACTATCTTTTTATAGTCACACCCTTTGCCAACCTTTTTCCCTTAACAATCATGAATCTATTCTCCATCACCATGGTTTTCTCTTTTCTTTTCTGATCTTTTTCTGAGACAGAGTCTCGCTCTGTCAACCAGGCTGTCATGCGGTGGTACAATCACGGCTCACTGCAACCTTGACCTCTCTCGGCCTCAGGTGATCCTCCCATCTCAGCCTCCCCAGTAAATGAGAATACAGGCACATGCCACCAGGCCTCGCTAATTTTTTTGTGTTTTTTAGTAGAAACGGGGTTTCACCATGTTCCCCAGGCTGGTCTCAAACTCCTGAGCTCAAGCAATCTGCCTGCCTTGGCTTCCCAAAGTGCTGGGATTACAGGCGTGAGCCACTGCATCCAGCCAGTTTTGTCATTTCGAGAATGTCATATAAATGGAACCATCTGGTATATAACCTTTTTTTTTTTTTTTTTTTTTTGAGACGGTGTCTCGCTCTGTCACCCAGGCTGGAGTGCAGTGGCACAATCTCCCCTCACTGCAAGCTCCGCCTCCTGGGTTCACGCCATTCTATTGCCTCAGCCTCCCAAGTAGCTGGGACTACAGGTGCCCACCACCGCGCCTGGCTAATTTTTTGTATTTTTAGTAGAGACAGGGTTTCACCATGGTCTCAATCTCCTGACCTCATGATCCGCCTGCCTCGGCCTCCCAAAGTGTGGTATGTAACATTTTTGAGACCAGTACCTTTAACTCAGTGTAATGCCTTTGAGAGCCACCCAAATCATTCATTGGATCAATAGTCTATTCTTTAATATTGCTGGGTAGTTTCCATTGTATAAATGTACCGAAGTTTATCCATTCACCCATTGAAGGACATCTGAGTTGTTTTCAGATTTTAGCAATTATGAATAGAGCTGCTATTTATATTTGTGTATTTTTCTCTAGAGTAAATACGCAGAAAAGGAACTGTTGAATTGTAAGTGTACGCTTAACTTTATAAGAAATTGGGAAACCCATTTTCTTCCCACAACATATGAGTTCTTTTGTTTTGTTTTACTTGCCACCACGCCCAGATAATTTTTGTATTTTTAGTAGAGACCGGGTTTCACCATGTGGACCAGGCTGGTCTTGAACTCCTGACCTCAGGTGATCTGCCCGCCTTGGCCTCCCAAAGTGCTGGGATTACAAGCATAAGCCACTGCGCCCAGCCGCACAGCATATGAGTTCTAATTGTTCCACATTTTTGACGGCACTTGCTATTATCAGTATTTTTAATTTAAGCCATTCTAATAGGTGTATAGTGGTATCTATTGTAGTTTAATTTGCATTTCCCAAGGGCTAATGAGGCAGAACATCTTTCTATGTGCTTATTTCTATCTTTGTACTCTCTTTGGTGTAGTGCCTATAGATCAATTAGGAGAGAACTGATACCTTTTCTATGTTGAATCTTCCAATCCATGAGCACAGTATATCTCTCCACATTTTTTTTTTTTTTGAGATGGAGTCTCACTCTGTCGCCCAGGCTAGAGTACAGTGGCATGATCTCGGCTCACTACACCCTCTGCCTCCCGGGTTCAAGTGATTCTCCTGCCTCAGCCTCCCTAGTAGCTGGGATTACAGATGCCTGCCACTGCACCTGGCAAATTTTTGTGTTTTTAGTAGAGACAGGGTTTCACCATCTTGGCCAGAGGCCTTGAACTCCTGACCTTGTGATCCACCTGCCTTGGCCTCCCAAAGTGCTGGGATTACAGGCATGAGCCACTGCACCCGACATCCACTTTATTTTGTAAAAGAATATGTTTAGTATAATTTTAATTAAATTGTTAATATTTATGACCCAGAATATGGTCTTCCTTGCAGAATATTGTATATGCACTTAAAAATAATCCATATTCTGCTGTTGGATAGAGTGTTTATAAATGTCAATTAGATTCAGTTGGTTGACGGTGAGATTTAGTTCTATATTCTTGCTGATTCTCTACCTATTGGTTCAATCTATTCCTGAATGAGGAGTGTTCATCTCTCCAACTATAATTTCAGATTTGTCTGTTTCTGTTTCTTTTCTTTACCTCTGTCAGTTTTTGTTTCAGGTATTTTGAAGCCCTGCTATTAGGACATACATATTTATAATTTTTATGTCTTCTAGGTGAATTGACCTTTTTATCTTTATGTAATCAATATGTAATGTCCCTTTTCATCTCTTTCCTCTGAAGTATACTTTGACAATAATAAAATCACTCCAGCTTCCTTTTTATTAGTTTTTGCATGGCATATCTTTTCTCATTCTTTAATTTTTAACTATTTTATTACATTTGAAGTAAGTTTCTTGCAAACAGCATATGGTTAAGACATGTTTTTTATTCCTTCTAACAATCTCTGTTTATTAATTGGTGTATTAAAATGACTTCATTTAGTAAAATTTTTATGTGTTTGGATTTATGTTTACCATTTTATTATTGTTTTCTGTTTGTTTCTTCTGTTTTTCATTTCTCTCATTCTCTTCACCCTTTTCTGCCTTTTTGAAGGGATTATTGGGTATCTCTTGTCATCCTATTCTTTTTGCATGTTTGTGTTGTTTTAACTTTTTGGTGTTGGAGAGCAGGGGTTGGAAACAGGATCTTGCTCTGTAACCCATGCTGGAGTATGGTGGTGTGATCATGGATCACTGCAGCCTCGAACTCCTGGGCTCAAGTGATCCTCCCACCTCAGCCTCCTGAGTAGCTGGGACTACACGTGCACACCAACACCTAGCTAATTTATTTTATTTTATTTTTTGTAGAGATGGAGTCTCACTGTGTTGCCCAGGCTGGTCTCAAACTCCTGGGCTCTAGCGATCCTCCCACCTTGGCTTCCCAAAGTGCTAGGATTACAGGCTTGAGCCACCATGCCCATCCTATTCTAATATATCTATTGTGATTTTAGCAGTATATGTTCACATAATTTTTTTAGTGGTTGCTCTAGGAATTACAAAATATATACTTAACTTTTCACATCTATCTAGAAACAGAAACCTTAACACCATAAAGTCTCACCTTTCCCTCTTTATGTTAGAGTTGTCTTAAACATCACATCTATATGTACTGAAAACTTCATCAATGTTATACTTTTGCTTTCAACCATAAAATATTTTAAAGCACTAGAGAGGAAAAGATAGTCTGTTATATTTACTTGAACATTCCCCATTCTGTCACTCTCTTCATTCTTGAAGTTCCCATTTCTTTCTAGAATTATTTCACTTCTATCTAAAGATCTCCCTTTAGCTATTCTTTTCTTTTTTTCTTTTAATAACATTGGTACCAACTTTAGCACTTCTTTTAGAGCAGGACTGCTGGATTAAAATTGGGTCTTCATGTTTCTTTACTCATATTTTATTTAACTTTCATTTCTGAAAGCTATTTTTCCTTATATGAAATTCTGAGGTAACAGTTCTTTTTTTTCAACACTTGAAAATGTTGTGTTACTTGTCATCAAATCATTGTTCTCCTGTAGATTTTGTATTGTTTCTCTCTGGATGTGTCAAGAATTTTTCCTTGTCTTTAGTGTTTCAGAAACTTGAGTGTGGTGTGTTGGACATGCATTTCCTTGATTTTATCCTATTTGGAGTTTGCTCCACTTCTTGAATATGTACATACATGTCTTTCTCAAAATGAATGAAGTTTTCAGCCACTATTTCTTCAAATCTTCTTTTCAGTACCACATTCTTTCTTCTTTCCTTACAGAAAACTCATGACAGAAATATTAGACCTTTTGTTGTTATTCCACAGGACCATGAGATTCTGTTCTTTTTTTACATATTTTTTTTCTCTCTGTTGTTGAGATTGGATGACCTTTCATTGATCTATCAAGTTCACTATTTCTTTCCAATGTTATCTTCATCCTGCTAGTGAGTCCCTCCAGTGAATTTTTGATTTTAAGTACTGTGTTTTTCAGTTCTAAACTTTCCATTTGATTATTTTTATATCTTCTATTTCTATTGTAACTTCATTCCAAAAGTGCTCACAATTGCTTCTTTGGCCATTTGTATGATAGTCATTTTAAACTCTTTGTCAAATAAGTCCAACATTTGTATTGTCTCATCATTAGCATCCATTCTTGCACAAGTTGAGAATTTCATTGTTCTTTGTATGCCAAGTAATTTTGGATTGTATCCTGGATCTTTTGTAAAAAGCAAAAGATTTATACAATTGGAAGAGAAACAAGAGTATGTATCCTGGATATTTTGAATATTACTTTATAAGACTGTGAATCATGTTTAAATCCCAGAAGAGAATGTTGATATTTGGGTTTTAGCAGGCACTTGCCTGGTTAGGTTCCAGCCCACTTTCTGGGTGCTGTGATTACAATGTCAGTTCAGGTTCAAAGGCTTTAAGTGCTATTGAGATCAATTTTGTGGAGAATGTTACCCACGGATCTGTCTGGGCCCTAGGAAGAAGTCTATCTGGTGGCTCAGTTCTCATCATTTTTGGAATGCTAATGAGAAGCAGATCCACCTATAGGCAGGTTGGAGATCAGTACAGATGTTAATAAACAGTTTTATGTGATCCATTTCCTGTGCACTTCCCTCTCTGCTATCTTCCTAGTAGTTTCTAGTTCCCTGGGTCTTCTTGTGTTCAGTCCATCAGCCAAAATCCACCCACTTCTGTGGTTGAGCTACATTTGGGGACCAAATGACAAGGGAGAGAGGGGACATTATAAAGGGGATTTGGGGTTGGAACTGCAGCTCCACCAAATGAAAAATGAAGGCTCCCCTCCCTTAGAGTTTTAATTCATGTAGTTTTCCATGATGAACACTGCCATCCCCATAAGGTTGTGTAGGGCTGGGATAAAAGAGAATGGAGAAAAAGGAGGTGGGGGGAAAAAAACTCAGGTAAATCCATCTCTACTCTTTCTGATCTTTAGAATTCTTTTTTTTTTTGAGACAGAGTCTTGCTCTGTTGCCCAGGCTGGAGTTCAGTGGCAAAATCTTGGCTCACTGCAACCTCCACATCCTGAGTTCAAGTGATTCTCTTGCCTCAGCCTCCCAACTAGCTTGGATTATAGGCATGCGCCACCACCAGGCCCAGCTAAATTTTTGTATTTTTAGTATAGACAGGGTTTTACCATGTTGCCCAGGCTGGTCTTGAACTCCTGGCCTCAAATGATGCACCCACCTTGACTTCCCAAAATGCTGAGATTACAGGCATGAACCACCATGCCCAGCCAAGAGTTCTCTTTTAAGAGTTCCTCAAGCCAGAACTAAATGTGTTTCCTTGGCTTTCTTTCTGTTCCACAGTGATACTTCTAGATTTTGACCATGTTGAGAGCCAGCTGGAGATCCTGGAGGAAAAAAATATTGTAAACTAACTGCTAGTTTGGTGTTACTTGAAATTTTTCTATTCTTCTGCATTGGCCTACGACTGCAGGTAGAGGGGCAGTAGCACCATCCTCTGAAGAAAGGAACCAGCCACTTGGTAGCAGGTTGACTTTATTTCATCCTTCAACCCTCACAGGGGCAGTCATTCATCCTGACTGCTAACCTTACTTTTGTAAGCTCCAGGAACACACATCACTAAGAATTCTAGAGGAGCTATTCAAACATACAAAAACAGAAAACATACAAAGACTGCAGATCCAAATGACTAAAGAGGTGAAATGTAATGTATGCTCTGGTGTACTTCTCAGATGCCTTCACCTTAGGTCTGAAATACTCATTCCCCAACAATGCCTCCATGCTAAAAGTGTTGGTAACTAATGGGTCTCAGCTGAGCCCCTCTCTAGGCGTTACCCTGGAGAAGCAAGCCAAAGGCTACCTTACCCAAGACCACACCGTATCCCTGGAGTCGGCTCACATGCAGTGACTGTACAAAGCCAAGCATAAAGCTGGGGCAGCATTAACACAAAGAAGGACAACTCTGAAAGGCCAGGATTCCCTGTGGAGCTGGCTAAGTCTTTAGTTTAACGCCTTCCTTTGTCCAGTCCCACTTCCTTTATTCCTCCACAAGTGTTGATAGGAGGGTACTCGCCAATTAACCTCCTGCACACAAATTGTCCCAGAGTTTGCTTCCTGGGGACAACCTTATATACTAGGTCTAAGCATGGTATTTATGACAGGAATGGGTTCAGTAATGGGCAAGTAACTTGATTTAGGTAAATACAGTATGAGGAGGTTTGTTCTGGGATCTTCTGGGAAATTTTCCTGACGCTAGAGAAAACCATAGGAAGAGATTATCTCTCCTTGAAGTTAAATCTGAACAAGAACTCCTGCAGCTTCCATTGCTGCTGACAAACATATTTTGACCCCCAAAACAACCAGTCTCAGAACAAAGATTATACTGTGATTAGCAGAATGGAGAGATGGAAAAAACCTGAGTTCTTAATGATGCCGAGTTGCAAGATCAATGCACCCTGAAGGCCACCCCATTTTTAGACTTCTCATTATGTAGACCAGTGAATTTCTTTATTATTTGAAGCGACCTAGGGGTCTCTTTTTTGTCTGTTTCTGCTACTTACAGCCAAAACATCTGACTGATACAGGTGTGCATCTCACTGACTCTTCCTTCCTATACTGCTTCTGGAGATTTTTATAAACATTCAAAAAATATTGAGAAATTCACAACCCAGACAAAAAAACTGAACTGTAACTAAGAGCAGTTGGTGGCTGATGGTAAGTTTTCTTTTCCTTTCTTCCTCCTTTCTTTCTTTTCTTTCTTCTATGGGGCACCAATAATACATTTTCTTAAAAAGGGGACCTAGCTAAACAAATATATTTTATGTAAAAAAATAATAATTAAGACCACAATGATTTGTGTAACTGTTTGACAAAAATTATCTTAAATTATACTTTTAGAATCAAAGTACAATCTAGGCCATGAATTTGATATATAATTGGAACTTCTGAAAGCTCCCTCTGTAATAAACAGGTAAAGTCAGACACCTGGTAATTGCAAAGGGTATTTATATGCCTTTGGAGGAGGAAGAAAGAGATTTTTGCAAAATTGTTTCAGAAGGAAAATGCCAGTAAAACAGATATAGTTCAAAAAATGAACTGTTTACAACTTAAAAGATAAACGATCCATTATGAAAAACCAAAAAAATGTTACTCATCCCCACACATGGTATCTTGACTCAAACTCTGAAGGTCAGAATAAACTGATTTTTGTCAGGTCAGAAAGGAAAGAGTTTTCAAGAAGCAAAGTGTTCTGCCCTTTCACACAGAACAGCATATTGCCATTCCTTCAGATTCAAGATTATGACAATGGAACACTCTTTGTTCTGATTTTAACTGTTTTACGAGTCTCTGGTATCTGCTGGATTGATTGCGTTCTTTTCTTCCTCAGCACTAGTCATTCCAAAACTGTTTCTTTAAGCGTTTAAATACAAAATCTAAAGATTCCATCATTGTGGATCATAGACAAATCACTGGGCTGAATTTAAGACACAGGCTTTCATGTCATGCCCACCAACGAACTGGGTGGCATTGAACAAATCTCTGTCTCTCTGAGCCTCCATTTCATCATCTCCAAAATGATCTCTTCTCGCTCCATGATTGTAGATTTCTTGAGAAATGAGAGGAGCTGCCTGAGTGCTGGGTGACTTGTGGCAATGATAGCCCATTTTTCTGTCTACCCACCCCCCAATATTTCACACTTCAAAGTCTTAGCCCAATCTATAGCCTGGTCAGTCTGTTATGGGGAAGCTGGAGGCTGAGGAGATTTCTTCACAAATATTCAAGACAGAAACAACAAATCCTCTTCTTCCAAGTCTACAATCAACCTCTATTTTACTTTTGGTGCCTTGAGAGTTAGCCCACATCATCAGTGCAGAAGAAAAATGAACCAAACACTTCTGTTCCTTTTCTGCTGTGAATTTTAGAAATGATCTCAGAGGTCATTCTGTAGTGAGTCTGACTGATTTTGTATAAGTTAAGGTGGTGGTGAGTAAGGACTGAATAAACCTAGAGTCCTTCAGAGGCATATTAATAAGTTTGAATCTTCAAATCTATACAAAATTTGCTCTTTGTTCTCTAAGTCTAACCCCAAATACCTAGCAAGATCCTCAGGCCACAGCATCAAAGCCAACCCCATGACCCACAGCACCATAGATAGAAAAGCTGGCTCAGAAATGCAATCTAACCAGGAAACAGTGACTGGAATCCATGGAGTACTTTGCAAGATACCTGGCTTGGCCCCTTCAAAGGTTCCATGAGAAAGAACAGAGGGAAAAGGGAAAGCTGCTCTAGACTAAAGGCTGTGAAAGAAACATAGCAGGCAAATGTAATGCATTAACCTTGACTCTAACGACATTCTGAAAACAATTTACGAAATTTAGTTATTGACTATGTGTTGGGTATTATTGAATTAATGTTCCTTAGATGTGAAATGTTCCTATTCAATTGTGATTGTTGAATAGGAAAATTATATGGGAGTGATGTGTCATTATGCCTGCATACTACTTTCAGATGGCTTACAAAAGGAAATGTGTGAGTGAGTAAGTGTGTGTGTGTGTGTGTGTGTGTGTACATGAAGATGCTGCTAGCTTTAAATCTAGGAGAGCAGTATATGGGTGTTAATTTTTCTGAGTGTTTTTTTTTCCAATTTTTTTTCAAGCATTTAAAAACTTTTTTTAATTTAAAAAAGTTAAGAAAGATATACAATTCAGCCAGCCTTGGTCAGAGAGCATGTGGGGTTCCAGGGTAGCTCATGGCTATACGCCCTTAGGATGTTTCTTTTTCCCAGGTGCCACTTTACTTCTAGTTCTCTGAGCAAAAATCATTACTGACATTTGTCAGGTCCAACCACAGAGATTTAAATTGCAAAAAAAAAGGAGGGGGGTGGGGTGGGTGCAGGTACTGCAGTAGGGACATATTTATTCTCCATTTACAGAGGAGAAAACCAAAGCACACTTAAGTTAGCTAACTTGCCGGAGGCCCCTGCAGGAGCCACACTGATTTTCAACTCAGATTCTCCTGAATCCCTTTGACCAGTTCTCTGTAATCTTGTAGCTACTATATCCTTCACTTCCAACAGGCCTCACAGGCAGAGGACTAACACCTGGCCTGCTGGAGCCACTTCACCCAGACTCCAAATTCAGGAGAACCAGAAGTGCTAAGGACTTAGGTCCTTCCAGAGGAACCCATAGCAATGACTGCCTCATCAGTCTCAGGAATTCCTTCCATTTCAATGCAGTCCCAGAAAATAAATCCTCCCTTCACTGTTGTCATACTTTCAAAGACCAACTGCTTATTCCCCAAATCAAACCACTTCCCTCCCAAACATCCTGATATCCCACATGCATGCTTGTCATTGCCTCCCACACCATCTTCCATTGCCATGGATGAACAGTACTTCAAGATAAAGTTTCATAATTACAAGTTTATGTTGTATTTGGTCTCTTTCAGAAAAAAAGAATTTTGTCTCTAAGTTGTCCCAGTGTCCTTCTTTATGAGGAACATGTATGAGCACAATGCCTGGACTTTGTGAAATCTATTCTTATGGTTCTGGGATTTCTTCTGTTTTCTTCCAGAATCTTGGCTGAATTCCAGAACTAAGATTGGCTAAATAGCCATACAGTCTGGGTTAATATTGTTATTAGCAGGAGGTGAAGACCAAAATATGTGATAACTAGTACAGCACAGACGGCGCCACCTAAGAGTGGGTGGGTGCAGGCAGATGGTGCACCAAAGCAGGATCCTGGAGGGCACTCCTCTCACTATGCCGCATATGAGCCCTTCAGAAGCTGGACTGTGAGGAGGGCTAGGGGGTCCCTTGGCATCAGAGGAGCACTCAGGTGGGTCTTGTGGCAACAGTTACTTGCCGTCAGGTACAGAAGTATTTCTATATTTAACAGTCATGATAGCTGTGCCACTGAGGACCACCTGACCATCAGTTCTGATTGTGTTTTCATGATGAAAATAACAGGAAAAAATTATTCTGAAGCCATGTAAGAGAGGATGAGAATGAATGAGTAAATGAATACAAATAGAGGATAAAAGATACTAAACACAGATACATTAGACTCTTTCTCTCACTCTCTCTCTCTCACACACACACACACTTACACCCAGGAAAACAAGTGAAGTGCCACACCTACAGCAACAAGAATTTTGTGGTCAGTGTCTATTTGCACTCAGCTTTAAAACTTCAGTTCTCCTTTCACTAAAAGTTTTCCCTTTTAGTGAAAGGGCTGTTCTGGTGCTTTCTGCCGTTGAGGTTCCTGGCCAGTCAGCCAGGAGCTGACCTCAGGAAAATGTGAAACATTTTTCAGCCAGTGGGGAGGAGCTGGTCAAAGTAGGGAGGAGTGCACTAATGAAAAGCAATAATATTATTCAGGAAAACTTAAAAGGGGAAGAAGCAACACTAGGCATGATAAGCATGGAGGAACAAAGAGGCCTGGGAGAGCAGAACGTTCGCTTCTGAGCTATCTAAAAAAATTTTCCAAGTTCTTGGGCCCTAAAAATGTCCTGGGTCAGCAGAGGTTACACTGACCAACCCTGTCACCTCAGCCCTTGGTCAGCAGGTGCCATGAGCACAGCAGCACTGTAGGACCTAAAGGAAAAAGAGGCTTGATTTTGAGAGACAGGTTTAATCATGTTTTCCAATTAGAATTAACAAGGATTTTTCCTTTGTTACTTGCTAATGAGTAAATTAAAATCCAGACATAGTGAGAGAATAGGTTAACTAAGCAGAGAATGATCTTCCTGGCCAAGAGGTGAAAATATTGCTACAAATTCTAGGTGGGGACAGCCAACCACAGGGTCACCACACAGAAGACAAACCTACATAAGCAGAGAGCTCCAAAACTGAACAAGTGAAAAAGTTAACTTTTGTGACTGTCTTAGTCCATTCCTGCTACCATAACCAAATACCACAGACTGGGCAAGTTATAAATAATAGAAATTTATTTCTCATGGTTCTGGAGGCTAGGATGACCATCCAAGATCAAGGCACCAGAAGATTTGGTGTGTGGTGAGGACTCACTCTTTCCTTCACTTATGGCACCTTGTCTATGCATCCTCACATAGAGGAAGAGGCAAATAAGCTCCCTCAGACCTCTTTTATATGAGCACGAATCCCTTGTGGAGCCCTCCTGACCAAATCACCTCCTAAAGGCCCCACCTCTTGATGCTATTGCATTGGAGAATAGATTTTAACATATGACTTTGGAGGTGGGAAAGGACACAAGCATTCAGATGATAGCAGTGATGCTTCATCACACCATCTATTCCATGGTTCTAAGATTTATCTCCAACCGAACTTGTCATCAGAAAGGATTTTCCTGATTTTATTATGATGCCAGTAAAATAAGAAAAATGAAATGACTTACAAAAGATTGTTTGTTCTCCTGATGACCTCAGAGACAGAAAGAATACTAAATGCAATCAAAATAGAGTGATGGTATTAGTAGACATTAACCTAAACAACCACAACCAACTTTGTCAGTAGTGAGACAACCTGAGCAGAGGACAAGGATAGGAAAAACAGCTGTGAACCTAAGACAAAAGCCAGAGGGTTGGAACTTCTGGCCTTCTCTTGGGAAAGTGAAGTGAGGTCTGTACATGCGGAAGTAAATCAATTTACAAAGAAGAAGCCATAAAAGCAAGAGTCAAAAGAAGCAAGGACAAGGAGAAGGAAGGCTTTCCAACTTGACTCCAATTTCTAGGATACAGAGGCTGTGCCAAGACTTATGCAGAAAGGCCTAAACTGATCACTGACTTTTGGGAAAACTCTTCCCAGGTCCTACTGATAATGAAATCATTGGCCGATGTTGCACTGGTTCCCCTGTAATATTCACTCTTTTTTCTGGAGGGTCCTTAGGGAAGAACGTAACAGCTCTAATTTGACACTAGTTCCAGGTCCTAATAAGAAGATATTCAACTAAAACATAGTCCTTTACCTCCAATATTTTAATGTAGCAAACAGCTCACAACTTCAGTATACTTTATTTAGATAAGAGGAAACAGTAGGGTCAATTACACATCTGGAATTTTAGACAGGATGCTTTCTTTGTGAGCCAATATGAGAAGTTCAAATGAATTAATACATGCTTGGAAATTTAAGTTTAGATCTTCAATTTGCAGTGAAAATTACTAATACTTGAAAGAATGTTCATAACTATCTATTCTATATATATTATATTGAGAAAATTCTAAATATAATCAAAATCTGTTCTACAAATCTAATATTTCACTTTGGACTAGAAAGAATGTAAAAGAAGGAGGAATGGTAAGTCCAGGAGGAATTAGTCCAGGCCTCAGCAACATTTGTTTGTTTTGCTTCAAGAAACGTCAGTAAGACTATCTTAGCTTATTATTGTTCAAGTTTCACCTGCCTTGGAAAGTTTTTTCCTCTGACCATCAAAGAGAACGGTGATCCAGCATTATATCTGATACATAATAGATGTCTACTGGATAACTGATACAATGCTCTGGGGATCCTAAACATAAGTCTGTGGGGGTAATGAAATGGAGAGAGAGGTGGAAGACAAAAGAAGACAGGAACAGAAGAAGGGGAGAGAGGAAGAGGAGAGCTATATACAATGGGGCCTGATCCAGGATCTGAAATGTCGTCTCAGGGGGTCCATTTAGTGGCATGTGTGATACAGGAGATCTAATCCAGATCAAAGCAATCCCCTGATTCCAGGAAGGTCTGATCATAAAGCAACCTAAAAAACACCTAGTTTGTAGGAACTTAAAGGAGTTAAGTTAGTCAAAACCTCCTCTCAAAATTTTTCAGATGTTTGTGGAACAGGCATTGCCAATTTCTCACACACATGCCAATTGAGTAGATTGTTTGTGTCAAGCTTCAGCAATATGAGGATTCAGTCTTATCCAGGGTATTGGCTGGACCAAGGATCAGCATTTTTTTCTGAGCTAAATGAGCAACACGTTTGCTGAAGGCACTCCTGATCCTGGACATGATGAAGTTGCCTTCCTGGGTAACTTGATAGGCCCTACAAGAATGAGCTGCCATGGTTTATCCACTTCTTGCTTGTCTGGAAATTCCCCTCTGCCAGAGATATTTCCAGAGTTATTATGCACAAAAATGAAACGCAACAGCCAGGAAATCCAGAACACTTGCCATGTTTTTAGGTGTAACACAATTTCCTTGAGAAAGGTCATTGGTCTGGCATGATGAGAATGTAATATATTTTTATGAATTACTTCTGCAAAGCCCTAATTCCTGAGATGCATACACTAGCTTGACTTGTGCCCAATCCTAACCTTTCAAGCTCCTCTGTGGCTACCAGCTTGCTGGTCTTTCCCTGCCCTCCTTTCCTCTGGTTTCCTGGAGTTGCTCTGCTGCGAGGGAGAAAGAATGCACTGCTTGTTTCTTGCCATTGATGTTCAGCACAAGGGCTGGCATCAGTGCTTCGTGGCTTGAGCTCAAACCAGAGCATCACAGAAAAACATACAGACAAAAACATTGTTATTACTTTGATTTTGCAGTTCAGTGGGGGTGTGACTATGTCTGCCTAGTCTGCAGAGCCAAAATCCTTGGGTCCTAATTCTAAAAGTTAGCAAGCTGTAGAAGGGAGGGTATATGGAAGAAAAGATGACATCAGAATGTCGTTAGGAGCCAGTCCCAGCTGTAATTAGGACCTCAGAAAAGTGGTGGCAATTTTACACTGTATTCAGTGTCTTAACTTTAAAAACTTGCTTTTTGCTAGATTATAATGAAAGATGGATTTCATTTTAAAAGTGCAACATTAAGAAATAACATGTGATGTGGAAGACATTCACAATCGAATTAAATGTTATGATTTAAAGTATGAAATTCTCCAGAATTTTAATGTGCACATGGATCACTAGTAGGTCTTGCTAAATATGTAGGTTGTGACTGTAAGTCTGGGGTGGGACCTGAAATTCTACATCTCTAACAAGCTGCCTGGCCAGGTCAGTGCTGGTGGTCTTGGGATCACATTTTCAAGCAAGCCTCTAGACTGCATTGGTTAAGAAAGGGTACATACTTGAAAGAACATGGCCTGCTTCCCAAGCTATTCAGCTGACTTAATGTCAAAAAGGAACATCCTGGGCCAGGTGCAGTGGCTCATGCTTGTAATCTCAATACTTTGGGAGGCTGAAGAGGATGGATCTCTTGAGCTCAGGAATTCAAGACGCACGTGGGCAACATGATGAAACCCCAGCTCTACCAAAAATGTAAAAAATTATCTGGGTGTTGTGGCGCAAGCCTGTAGTCCCAGCTACCTGGGAGGCTGAGGCGGGAGGATCCCTTGAGCCTGGGAAGTGGAGGTTGCAGTGACCCGAAATTGCACCACTGCACTCCAGCCTGAGAAACAGAGGGAGACTCTGTCTCAAAAAAAAAAAAAGAAAGAAAGAAAGAAAGAAAGAAAAGAAAAGGAAAAGAAAGGAACATCCTACAGCAAATAGTTTAAATCACATTCCTTGATATCACTGTGATAAAATTGTAAAATAAAAGAACAATTAAGAATGAGAAAGTAAAAATGATTACCAATAGTGAGGTAATTTAAACTCCTTGTTAATAAGTTTGAAAATCCAGAAAAAAAATTTTATAGCTTTTGAGAAGGATACAAATTTTTTTTAAAAACCCAAGTAGGCAGACAATCTACAGAAATTTATAACCCTGGAAAATATTTTTCAAGTTACCTAAGACTAAATATCCTCCAAAGTACAAGGATTAGAGCATTTTCCAGATGAAGTCTTTCAAATCTTCAAGGAATAAATATTTAAAAGTTTGTTAAATTTTCCAGAGGAAAAAGGTGGAAAGATTTCCAATTATTTGTATAAAACCATGCAACACTGATTCTAAAACTTAATAGAAAACTATATCCCAGGTTGACTCATAAATATTGATGCAAAAATCCTAAATAAAATATTGGAAAATAAAGTCAAACAATATTTTAAAATACCACAATCCTATGATTAAAGACACTTTAGTCTGGGAATGCAAAGTTTGTTCAATATTAGCAAAACATCAAGTTAAAATGTCAAAAAGGAAAAATAGTTAATCACTTCAATAAATGATTTTCTTAAAAAATCAAACATCAGTTATTTTGAGGGTGAGGGGAGGGGACAGGGTCTTGCTCTGTTGTCCACACTGGAATGGAGTGACAGGATCAAAGCTCACTGCAGCCTCCCATCTCAGCTGGGACCTTGCAGTCCCAGCTACTCAGGAGAAGAACTCAAGAGATGCTGAGTAGCTGAGACTATAAGCAGGTGCCACCACAGGCAGTTAATTTTTTTTTTCTTTTTTAGACATAGAGTGTTACTATGTTACCCAGGCTGGTCTCAAACTCCTGGGTTCAAGTACTCCTCCTACCTCGGCCTCCCAAAGCACTAGGATTACACACCTGAGCCACAGTGCCCAGTCAATTCTTTTTTAATTAAAAAAACAGGAATCAAAGGGTACTGACTTATCATAATCAACCTATAATCAACTGATATTTATCAAAATTAAAAAAATAGGCAATGGAGAAAGGACTTCTATTCAATCAATGGCGCTGGGAAAACTGGCTAACCATATGCAGAAAAAACTAGGCCCATACCTATCACCATACACAAAAATTAACTCAAGATGGATGAAATAATTAAATGTTAGATCTCAAATTGTAAAAGTCCTAGAAGAAAACCTAGGAAATGCCCTTCTGAACATCAGTCATGGCAAATAATTTATGACCAAATCCTCAAAAGCAATTACAAGAAAAACAAAAACTGGTGGATGGGAACAAATTAAACCAAAGAGTTTCTGCACAGCAAATGGAACTCAAAACAGAGTAAACAGACAACCTACAGAATGGGAGAAAACATTTGTAAACTATATATCCAGCAAAGGCCTAATATCCATAATCTACAAAAAACTTAAATAAATCAACAAGAAAAAAACAAATAACCCCATTAAAAAGTGAGCAAAGGACAGACACTTCTCAAAAAAGACATAAAAGTGGCCAACAAACATATGAAAAAATCCTTAACATTGCTAATCATCAGAGAAATGCAAATCAAAACCACAATAAGATACCATCTCACACTAGTCAGAATGGTTATTATTAAAAATTCAAAAAGTAACAGACATTGATGAGGCTGTGAAGAAACGAGAACACTTACACACTGTTGGTGAGAATGTAAATTAGTTCAGCCACTGTGGAAAGCATCCTGGGAATTTCTCAAAGAGCTGAAACAGTGACCATTTGACCTAGAAATTCCATTCCTGTGTATATACCCAAATTGTTCTACCAAAAAGTCACATATACTTCTATGTTCCTTACAGCACTATTCAAAATAGCAAAAACAGGAAAACAACCTAGGTGCCCACCAACTGTGGATTGGACAAAGAAAATATTGTGCATATACACTATGGAACACCATGTAGCCATAAAAAGGAATGAAATCATGTTCTTTGTAGCAACGTGAATGCAGCTGGAGGCCATCGTACTAAGCAAATTAACACAGGAGCAGAAAACCAAATATCACATGTTCTCACTCATAAGTGGGAGCTAAATCTAGACATAGAGTTTGGAACAATAAACACCAGGGACTACTATAAGGGAGAGAGAGGGAGAGGGGTGAAAAACTTCCTACTAGAAGTTGGGATCACTGAGTGTTGGGATCAGCGGAAGCCCAAGCCTCAGCGTCATACAATATACCCTTGTAACAAACCCGCACATGTACCTCTTGAATCTAAAATAAAATGGAAATAAAAATAAATAAATAAATGAAATAAAAATAAAACATGACTGCATAAAGTAATAATTAGATGAGCCTATAATGTATAAAGATGTAATTTATATAACAATGGTAACACAAAAATGGGGCAATAGAACAAACATATAGTGGCAAAGTTTTTGTGTATATTGACATTAAATTGGTATTAATCCAAAGTGCTTGTTATAATTGTTAATTATAATCTCCAGGGCACCCACTAAAAAAATAAGTCAAAAATATAGTGAAATAAAAAAAGAAGGGGAATTAAAATGATACAATAAAAAAAATATATACGTAACAGAAAAGAAGGCAATAATGAAGGGCTAGAGGAGCAAAAAAGGGCATAAGAGAAATATATAATACAAATTGTAAAGTGGCAGATATAAATACTTTCATATCAGTTATGACATTAAATGTAAATGGATTAAAATTCCAATCAAAAGGCAGAGATTGGAAAATAGATTAAAAAACATGTTCCAGCCACATGCTGTCTACAAAATATATACTTTTTTAAGCAAAAATTCTTTATTTTATTTTATTTTATTATTATTATTTTTTTGAGATGGGGTCTCCCTCTGTGGCCCAGGCTGGAGTGCAGTGCTTCGATCTCTGCTTACTGCAACCCCCGCCTCCCAGGTTCAAGCGATTCTCCTGCCTCAGCCTTCTGAGTAGCTGGAATTACAGGCACATGCCACCACACCTGGCTAATTTTTTTTGTTTTCAGTAGAGATGGGGTTTCAGCATGTTGGTCAGGCTTGTCTCCAACTCCTCACCTCGTGATCCGCCTGCCTTGGCCCCCCAAAGTGCTGGGATTACAGGCATGAGCCACTGTGCCCAGCCAGTTTTTAAGAAAAATGTGTAATTTCTCATTTTCTATTCTTGGCATAAATTTTAATTATTTCCAGTGGAACCAAAACCTCCTGAACCCCTTTCAGTGTCATCCAAAGCTTGAACTTCTTCTATTTCTAGATTTAAAAAATCCATTCAGAACTGAACTGTACAATTTAATCACTGTTTTTGACTTCAAACTTTGCCAAAATTAAACAGTACAACACCAACATTTCCTCTATAATTTTCATCTATGACACCAGCTCCTACATCAATAAAATGTTTTGCAGCCAAGCCAGACCATGGACACTCATAACACCCAGAGAAGGAAGAGCTATCTGAATGTCTATTTTCATGAGTGCTTTCTCCATAGGTGGTATTGTCTAATCATAGGCATTGTACAAGTTGTAGCCTGCACTTCTCACAGACCCTCAGGTTGGAGCCATGGCATGCTCAGAGAGCTGGGCAAGGCACAGCTGCATGTCACCCTCCTCCACAGGCGAGCCGATTTGCTGGGGGAAATGGTGGGTGTTTCTTCAGAGCAAGTTATGGCAGAGCAAGAAAGCAAGCAAAGAGAGAGCCCAGGGAACTAGGGAGCACAGGATGGCAGGGAACTGGCCAAAAATGTCAACATACACTTTAGATTCAAAAACTTTTCTTTCTTTTTTTTAGACAACCTACATGACATGTTTTTCTTAAAAACAATGCCTCCACTCCAAATAAATCATGGTCAAAATAAATGAAGAGCTCAAGATCTCACATCAGTCCCATTTGTCTTAAGTCCTGGTGTTGTGTGGTTGACAAGCAGAAGCCAGTTATGATGACAGGTAATAGATCCAAAGTCATTGCCAAATTTGTTAATTTTTTTTCCATTTCTAAGCCATCCTTAAAGGAAATCCCATATGGGTTACACCAACCTCACGGTAGTCCTGTGGAGCAACCATGCCATCTGGATTCACGTTTTCACCAGCAAAGAAGTGGTAGCTTTTGAAATTAGCAAGGATGTGCTTGATTTGTTCTGCAGCCCCTGTCATAAAAGGTTTTACTCTTTCTGGTCTCTGTTCTTCAAGTTTGCCTTTGGTTGATTTCATGTAATCTTTGGTGTATTATACTTCTTGTAGGCTTCTTTTGTGAAGCTTGTTTCCTGCAGGTGATGGTTCATGACAGTAAGGATACCAGTGATTACTGTGCTTTCGGTACCTTTGCTTTCAGTACCTTCAGCGGAGGCATTTCCACCAATGAGCGAGTCATCAATGTTACCTTCTGTCCTACTTACCAATTTCCCCTCCACCTCCAGGCACAGCCCATCCACAATCTCCCGGATTTTGTAAATGTGGGAAAACATCTCATCATGGCTGATGAGGTCCCAGTAGATAAATCATGATGGTGGCTGAAGGGAGACGATGGCGGCATTAGTTTAGCAGGAGCCCAGAGCTCGGAGCGAGCGGGGTGCAGCTTGAGCAGCGCTCCAAGGGAGCGGGGAGCCGCGGAAAAGAAAAACAAATTTCAAGAACCAAAGCAAGAAAATAAAAGGATGGTAAAGGGAATATAATGCATAAAGAAACCAAAAGAGAGCTGGAGTTGCTATATTAATATCGGACAAAGTAGACTTTAAGAAGAAGAACATTTTATAATGATAAAAGAATAAAGTCATCAGAAATAAGAAAAACAATTATAAACATGTATACATATAACAACAAAATCTAAAAATACACGAAGTAAAAACTGACAGAATTGCAAAGAAAAATAGTCAATTCAATAACAATAATCGGAAACTTCAATACCTCACTTTTAATAATGGATTGAACAAGGAGACAGAAGATCAAGAAGAAAATAAAAGGCTTAAACAACACTTTAAGTAAACCCAGCACACATCTAAATAACACTCCACTCAACAACAGAATATACAGTCTTTCCAAGTGCACATGGAACATTCTTCAGGATAGACGACATGTTGGGCCACAAAACCAGCCTCCATAAATTAAAAAGGATTTACATCATGTAAGGAATGTCCTCCAACTACAATGGAATAAAATTAGAAATTAACCAATGAACAAAATTTAGGAAATTCACAAATATGTGGAAATTAAGCAACACACTGCTAAAAAAAACAAAAACAAACAAAAAAAACCCAATGGATTAAAGAAGAAATCACAAGGGAAATTAGAAAGTACTTTAAGATGAATGAAAATTTAAAAAATGAAAAACCACCATGACTCATGGGATACATTGAAGGCAGTGTTTAGAGGGAAGTTTATTACTCAAAATGCCCATATTTAAAAAAATAACAAGCTCAATAGCAAAAAATAGAAATAACCCTATTTAAAATGGGCAAAGAATTTAAACAGACATTTCTCAAAAGAAAATATATGAACAGCCAACAGGAATATGAAAAAATGTTCAATATCAGAGAAATACAAATTAAAACCACAAAGATACATCATCTCATACATATTAGAATGGCTATTATCAAACACACGGAAAATAACAAGTGTTGATGAAATTCTCAGAAGAAAATATGGGAGTAAATATTTATGTCTTAGGACCAAGCAATGGTTTCCTGGATATGACACCACTTTTTATAATATTAAAAGTTTTTGTGCTTAAGTGACCCTATCAAGAAAGTGAAAAGACAATCCACATAATGAGAGAAAATATTTGCAAATCATGTATCTTATAAGGAGTTTGTATCCAGACTACATAAACAACTCTTACAACTCAACAACAAAAACATAAATAACTCAGTTTTAGAAATACAAAAAGGATTTAGTAGCCATTTCTCCAAGATATACAAATGGCTAATAAGTACATAAAAAGTTGCCCAAATAATTAGCTGTTAGACAAATGCAAATTATAACCAATGAGATATCACTTCATAACCACTAGTACTTTGCAAAACAATCTGGCAATTCCTTAAGATGTAGAAACATCGAGTTTCTACATAAATCAGTCATTCCGCTCCTAGAGAGAATTGAAAACATATGTTCACACAGAAACCTTTCCTAGAATTTCATAACAGCATTATTCATAACAGGCAAGAAGTGAAAATAATCCAAATGTCAATCAATTAATGGATGAATAAATACAATGTTTTATATTCATACAATGGAATATTATGCACCCATAAGAAGGAATGCAGTACTGATACACACTATAACCTGGATGAACCATGAAAATATTATGCTAAGTGAAAGGAGTTAGTCACAAAGAACTGCATATAGTATGAATCTACTTATATTCAATTTCCAGAATGGGGAAATTCATAAAGACAGAAAATAGATTGGTGATTTCCTAGGTCTGGAGAAGACAGGGAGAAATGGAGAGTGACCACTAATGGGGGTTTCTTTACGGGGGTGACAAAAATGTTATAAAATTGACTTGGTGATAGTTGTACATCTTTGTGGATATATTAAAAACAACTGAATTGTACACTTAAAAAAGGTAAATTTTATAGTATTTGAATTACATCTCAATAAAGCTATTATTTAAAAATAGAGTTACCATTGAGTGCTGAGCAACATTTCTGTCTCTTTTGAAGGCCCAGGTTCTCAGGCACAATGGTCTGGGACAGGTTGAAGGTTACAGGGCTGAGACAATAAAATCAGGTTAATCTTATATTAGTAATTCTCATTAAAATGGGATTATGTTGCTGACCTATTTTAAAGCTTGTCCTTTAGCTTCTCTCAGCTAAGGGAAATCAAGGGCTCCACAATTTTGTAAAAATACACAGAAGCCTATGGAAGTGCTACAGATGGGTTCATAATTAAAGCAAGGTGATTTATTCACCTACCAGTTCTGTGAACTTGAGCAAGACATACACTCAAATCTTTGATTGTACCTTCTGTAATATAGAGATTTAAAAAGTACTTACTCTACTTCATAGGATTGTTGAGATAATTAAATGAGATTTAATAGTTATACAATGCCAGGCACATGGAAAAGATATGATTGATGCTGGCTGCCCTTAAAGATATATGTTAATTCATGCACACGTATGTTTATTGCAGCACTATTCACAATAGCAAAGACTCGGAACCGACCCAAATGTCCATCAGTGACAGACTGGATTAAGAAAATGTGGCACATATACACCATGGAATACTATGCAGCCATAAAAAAAAGATGAGTTCATGTCCTTTGCAGGGACATGGTTGAAGTTGGAAACCATCATTCTCAGCAAACTATCACGAGATCAGAAAACTAAACACCATATGTTCTCACTCATAAGTAGGAGTTGAACAATGAGAACACATGGACACAGGGAGGGGAACATCACACGCTGGGGCTGGTCGGTGGGTAGGGGACTAGGGGAGGAATAACATTAGGAAAAATACCTAATATATGTGATGGGTTGATGGGTACAGCAGACCACAAGGGCATGTGTATACCTATGTAACAAAATTTCACGTTCTGCACATGTAACCCAGAACTTAAAGTATTTAAAAAAAAAAAGATACATGTAAATTATTCTGCAAAGGGAAGGGGGAAACTCAGGCATGGTAATGTCAGTCTTCCTTATATATCAGCTGGGTTCCCTTTAATGGGAGTGAACAGGCTGCTCAGCTCCCCACAAAAATGTTCCTTGAATGCCATTAGTACCTACCACTACTTGCAGTACTTCCTAGTCCATCATTCCATGGACAGGGGCATCTGCGTACCCACCTCCTGCCCACTGTTGTTCGACGAAGCGTCTTTTCCAGGCCTGCCCAATCCATCATTGTATCACCAGAGAGCAATCTCTTTGGAAACTGTTTTGCAAGTTTGGGAGAGTAGATTATTATATTGTCTCTTCTGACATAGAATGAGGAATTATGCCACAGAGGAACCAAGACTCTTGCCCAAGGTCTCAGATAGTGTGCTGTTTCTAATACGTGCTTCCTCCCAGTCCAAAGAGATAAAAATGTGTTAAAGTTTGACCCAATGAGATTAGAGAGCCAGACAGATCCGGATATGCTGAGCTAGGCAAAGGATTTTCTCCTCTGTGCATCCTCAACTTTGAAAAGGCTGCTGTGAGAATTAACTAAAACAATGAAAGTAAACTGTTGACCATAGGGCTTACCTCTCCTCATATTTTCTATAGCTTAAAAAAGTATGTGTTACATGTATACTTTTTGAAACTGCCTTTGCAAAAATTATAACAGTGAGAAAATTATGACAGTGAAAGAGAGCCGATCTAACTAACCCACATCTTGCCTTTAACCTCCAGACTGCTCTTGCTCATTCTTGGGCTTAGACCAAGCTAATTTTGGGAGACCTTTATAGTTTAGATGATAATAGCCCTTCCCCAAAACTAAACTGCCTTTGTAAAGCTAATGAAAGGTCACCAGGTTAGAGTGTGAGGGGCCTGAATTCTGCTAAGGAGTAGTTATAAACAATTACCAGCCATTATCCCAGAGGTCACAAGACTTGCAACTCTCCCAATTACTCTTGCAGATAACATCACTATTGTAGACCCTAAGATTGGTCTTTTGAGATGTCTTTTCAGGTGTTTGCATTTCTGATGACCTGTGTGTCCACTCGGACCCACCAACTCCTGCCAGCTGGTCCTGTGGCCTCACCCAGAAGCCGACTCCCTGGCCCACTAAACTATTCTTGAAAAACCCTAGCCTCCAAATTTTCTGGGAGATTGATTTGGGTAACAACTCTGTCTCCCATGTGGGATGGCTGGCCTCATGTCAGTTAAACTATATTGCAATGCCATGGTCTCTGAATTTATTTTGTTTTTGCAGTGGGCAGGAAGAACTCACGGAGCAGTTACCTTTTCTTCAAAATGTAGTAGATACAAATATATAGCTATGATTTTTCCACAAGTGGTTATATTCTTTCAAATTTCTAGTTTTCTGGTGGAAAAAAGGGGGGTGTTACAGAATAAAATGTAGCTTGCTTAAAATGGGAATTGGACTGTTAATGATTATTAATATAGAAATATGAGAAAAAAGCTTCATCTTTGGAGCTCTGTACTTCTGATCATTGTTTCCAGAACAAATGGAATCCTCATTTTTCTGCAATAGCTTTAGGGCAGGCTAACCTATAAATTTCTTTTTAAATAACTGTTGAGTCTATTACAAAGAGTTCTAAATTTGCTAGGCAGTGCGGCCAACATATCGAAAACAAAGCACACTGTGATTCTCTGGCCTCTAACCTCTTCTACAACATACCAGAAAAATGATGTAAGGTTTCTGAAATCCCCCTATTTCTATTGGGAAAAAGGCTAGAAATGGCTCTTTGCCAATTATGTGATAAGTTTAAGAAATGATTTTTTTAACTTTTATTTTAGGTTCAGGGATACATGTGAAGGTTTGCTATATAGGTAAATTCATGTCATGGGGTTGTATTATACATGTTATTTCATCACCCAGGTATTAAGCCTAGCACCTGTTAATTCTCTTTCCTGATCATCTCCCTCCTCCCACCTTCCACCCTCAAGTAGACCCTAGTGTATGTTGTTCCCTTCTTTGTGTTCATGGGTTCATCATTTATCTCCCACTTATAAGTGAGGACATGCGGTATTTGGTTTTCTGTTCCTGCATTAGTTTGCTAAGGATATGGCCTCAAGCTCCATCCCCGTTCCCACAAAAGACATGATTGCATTCTTTTTATGGCTGCATAGTATTCCATGATGTATATGTACCACATTTTCTTCATCCAGTCTGTCATTGATGGACATTTAGTTTGATTCCATGTCTTTGCTAGTGGGAATGGTGCTGCAATGAACATTTGCCTACATGAGTCTTTATGGTAGAATGATTTATATTCCTCTGGGTATATATCCAGTAATGGAATTGCTGGGTAGAATGGTAGTTCTGCTTTTAGCTCTTTGAGGAATCACCATACTGCTTTCCACAATGTTAGAACTAATTTACACTCCCACCAACAGTGTATGAGTGTTTCATTTTCTCCACAAGCTTGCCAGCATCTGTTAGTTTTTGACTTTTTAATAATGGCCATTCTGGCTGGTGTGAGATGGTATCTCATTGTGGTTTTGATTTTCATTTCTCTAATGAACAGTGATATTGAACTTTTATTCATATATTTGTTGGCTTCTTTTGAAAAGTGTCTGTTCATGTCCCTTGCCCACTTTTTAATAGGGTTGTTTGTTTTTATCTTGTAAATTTGTTTAAGTTCTTTACAAATGTTGGATATTAGATCTTTGTCAGATGCATAGTTTGCAAATATTTTCTCTCATTCTCTAGGTTCCTGTTTACTCTATTGATATTTTATTTTTCTGTGCAGATGCTCTTAAGTTTAATTAGACCTCATTTGTCAATTTTTACTTTTGTTTCAATTGCTTTTGGTGTCTTTGTCATGAAATCTTTGCCTGTTCCTATGTTCAGGATGGTATTGCCTACATTGTCTTCTGGGGTTTTTATAGTTTTAGGTTTTACATTTGAGTCTTTAATCCATCTTGAGTTGATTTTTATATATTGTGTAAGGAATGGGTCCCACTTCAATCTTCTGCATATGGGTAGCCAGTAATCCCAGCATCATTTATTGAAAAGGGAGTCTTTACCCCATTGCTTGTTTTTGTCAGCTTTGTTGAATATCAGATGTGTGGCCTTATTTTTGGGCTCTCTATTCTGTTCTATTGATTGATATATCTGTTTTTGTAATAGTACCATCCTGTTTTGGTTACTGTAAACTTGTAATATAGTTTGAAGTTGAGTAACATGATGACTCCAGCTTTGTTATTTTTGCTTATGGTTGCTTTGTCTATCTGGGCCCTTTTTTTGGTTCCATATGAATTTTAAAATAGTTTTTTCTAGTTCTGTGAAGAATGTAGTTGGTAGTTTGATAAGAATAGCATTGAATCTGTAAATTGCTTTGGGCAGTATGGCCATTTTAATGATATTGATTCTTCCTATCCATGAGCATGGGATATTCTTCCATTTGTGTGTGTCTTCTCTGAAGAAATGATATTTCTTTTTAACATTTTGAAGCATATCATCGAAAAATTGGCAATGTAGAGGTTCCCCTTTACTACACAACTGATTGAAATTGCATGCCATCTTCTTAAATAGCCAACTCCTTGTTTTGTTCACTATGTTCTTGCTGTTGACATCAAAAAATAATTCTTATATTTTTTAGTCCTTTTTAGAAATTACAAATGCTGTCAATATTTTGAAATTTTATTTCCTTTTTTATTGATATATACATATTTTGGGGGCACATGTCATAGTTTGATACTTGTGTACAGTGTGTAATTATCAAATCCGGGTAATTGGAATATCCATTACCTCAATCATTGTACTTGTGTTGAGAACATTTAAATCTTCTCCTCTTGCTTTTTTGAAATATACAATAAATTATTAACTATAATTTCCCTACTGTACTATGGAATACTATAACTTATAGCTTCTGTCGAGGCATTTGAACCAAAGCAACTCCATTTTAATAGGAGCTGGGTAAAATGAGGCTGAAACTACTGGGATGCATTCCCAGACGGTTAAGGCATTCTAAGTCACAGGATGAGATAGGAGGTCAGCACAAAATGCAGGTCCTAAAGACCTTGCTGATAAAACAGTTTGCAGTAAAGGAGCAAGCCAAAATCAAAACGGCAATGAGAGTGACTGCTGGTCGTCCTCACTGCTACACTCCCACCAGCGCCATGACAGTTTACAAATGCTGTGGCAATATCAGGAAGTTATCCTATATGGACTCAAAGGGGAGGCATGAATAATCCACTCCTGTTTAGCATATCATCAAAAAATACCATAAAAATGGGTAACCAGCAGCCCTCTGGGCTGCTCTGTCTATGGAGGAGCCATTCATTTATTCCTTTACTTTCTTAATAAACTTGGTTTCTCTTTGCACCGCGGACTTGCCCTGAATTCTTTCTTGCACAAGATCCAAGAAGCCTCTCTTGGGGTCTGGATTGGGAACCCTGTCCTGTACCACTTCTATCTAACCGTATGTTTGTGCCCCTTAATTAAGTTGAAAATGGTCTTTAAGAAAGAAAGAAGAAAAACAATGCCAAACACAATTTTGCCTGGAAAGAAATACTTTGTACTCTGTGCAAATGGAGCACTTGTGAGATTTGTCACGTATCCTGTTTTCTTACTTTCACGAAGAAAAAAACCCTCCTCAGGTCATTACCATTCATTGCTCCCTATACAGACAAGCCCTAATAAGGAAGACTCCTGGTATCCTGAAGTTTTTCCATAGCTATAGAGTCAATACCCTTATCAGAAGCAGATCTCTGAATTACTGCATTTTGAAAAAGTTTTGTCAGAAAATGAGAACATCATAGAGAGTGCTTCTCTACCACTAAGAGAGAAAACCATAAAAGAGAGAAAAACTATAAGTAGAAGTTATACTTTTTCTAAGAGAAAAAGAAAACTCATTCTTGTTTCACTCTGAAAAAAAATGATACTTTGGTTGTATTACCTGTCAGTTTTTTATAATTATATGAAAAAAATTAATCTTTTATATTTTTTAAACAAGGAGAATAAGCTACCCCTTGTTTAGCATATCATCTAGAAATAACCATAAAAATAGGCAAATAGCAGCCCTCAGGACTCCTCTGCCTATGGAATAGCCATTCTTTTATTCCTTTACTTTCCTAATAAACTTGCTTTCACTTTACAGACTCTCCTTGGATTCTTTCTTTTGTGAAATCCAAGAACCCTCTTTTGGGATCTGGGTCAGGCCTCATTTCCTGTAACAGTATCATACAAGTAGTTTCACAGCCCTAAAAATCATCTGTGCTCCACATGTTCATTCCTTCTTTGCTCCAAACCCCTGGCAACCACTTATCCTTTTACTCTCTCCAAGTTTGCCTTTTCCAAAATGTCATATATATATCATAGAGTAGGTAGCCTTTTCAGATTAGCTTCTTTCATTAGTAATATGCATTTAAGTTTCTTCCATGTCTTTTAATTTCTTGATAGCTCATTTCTTTTTAGCACTAAATAATATTTCAATATACCATTGTCTGGATGGACCGCAGTTTATTCATTTACCTAATAAAGGACATCTTGTTTGCTTCCAAGTTTTGGCAATTATGAATAAAACTGCTCTAAACAGTTCATCCACAGGTTTTTGTGTGGACATAGGTTTTTAACATATTTGAGTAAATACCAAGGTGAGCAGTTGCTGGACTGTATGGTAAGGATATGTTTATTTTTGTAAGAAATGCCAAACTGTCTTCCAGAATGGCTATATCATTTTTTATTCCCACCAGTAATGAATGAGAGTACCTGTTGCTCTACATCCTCACCAGCACTTGGTGTTGTCAGTGTTGTGGATTTTGACCATTCTAAAAGGTGTGTAGTGGTATTGTCAGAGGCGTTTGAACCAGAGCAACTCCATCGTGAATAGGGGCTGTGTAAAATAAGGGTAAGATCTGCTGGGCTGCATTCCCAGACAGTTAGGCATTCTAAGTCACAGTCTGAGATAGGAGGTTGGCATGAGATACAGGTCATAAAAACCTTTCTGATAAAACAGGTGTAGTAAAGAAGCCGGCAAATCCCACCAAAACTAAGATGGCAATGAGAGTGACTTCTGATCATCCTCACTACTACACTCCCACCAGCACCATGACAGTTTACAAATGCCATGGCAATGTCAGGAAGTTACCCTATACGTTCTAAAAAGGGGAGGCATGAATAATCCACCCGTTGTTTAGCATATAATCAAGAAATATCCATAAAAATGGGCAACCAGCAGTCCTCCTGGCTGCCCTGCCTATGGAGTAGCCATTCTTTCTTCTTTTACTTTCTTAATAAACTTCCTTTCACTTTACTCTATGGACTCGCCCTGAATTCTTTCTTGTGCGAGATCCAAGAACCCTCTCTTGGGGTCTGGATTGGGACCGCTTTCCATTAACAGTATCTCATTGTTTTAATTTCCATTTCCCTGATGACATGTGATGTGGAGTGTCTTTTCATATGCTTATTTGCAATGTGGATGTCTTGTTTAGTAAGGTATCTGTTAGATCTTTTGCCCATTTTTTTTTGTTTGTTTTTATTATTATTGTACTTTAAGTTTTAGGGTACATGTGCACAATGTGCAGGTTTGTTACATATGTGTACATGTGCCATGTTGGTGTGCTGCACCCATTAACTCGTCATTTAGCATTAGGTATATCTCCTAATGCTATCCCTCCCCCCTGCCCCCACCCCACAACAGGCCCCGGTGTGTGATGTTCCCTTTCCTGTGTCCATGTGTTCTCATTGTTCAATTCCCATCTATGAGTGAGAACATGCGGTGTTTGGTTTTTTGTCATTGCAATAGTTTGCTGAGAATGATGGTTTCCAGCTTCATCCATGTCCCTACAAAGGACATGAACTCATCATTTTTTATGGCTGCATAGTATTCCATGGTGTATATGTGCCACATTTTCTTAATCCAGTCTATCATTGTTGGACATTTGGGTTGGTTCCAAGTCTTTGCTATTGTGAATAGTGCCGCAATAAACATACGTGTGCATGTGTCTTTATAGCAGCATGATTTATAGTCCTTTGGGTATATGCCCAGTAATGGGATGGCTGGGTCAAATGGTATTTCTAGTTCTAGATCCCTGAGGAATCGCCACACTGACTTCCACAATGGTTGAACTAGTTTATATTCCCACCAACAGTGTAAAAGTGTTCCTTCTTCTCCACATCCTCTCCAGCACCTGTTGTTTCCTGACTTTTTAATGATTGCCATTCTAACTGGTGTGAGATGGTATCTCATTGTGGTTTTGATTTGCATTTCTCTGATGGCCAGTGATGATGAGCATTTTTTCATGTGTTTTTTGGCTGCTTAAATGTCTTCTTTTGAGAAGTGTCTGTTCATATCTTCACCCACATTTTGATGGGGTTGTTTTTTTCTTATAAACTTGTTTGAGTTCATTGTAGATTCTGGATATTAGCCATTTGTCAGATGAGTAGGTTGCAAAAGTTTTCTCCCATTATGTAGATTGCCTGTTCACTGTGATGGTAGTTTCTTTTGCTGTGCAGAAGCTCTTTAGTTTAATTAGATCCCATTTGTCAATTCTGGCTTTTGTTGCCATTGCTTGTGGTGTTTTAGACATGAAGTCCTTGCCCATGTCTTTGACCTGAATGGTATTGCCTAGGTTTTCTTCTAGAGTTTTTATGGTTTTAGGTCTAACATGTAAGTCTTTAATCCATCTTGAATTAATTTTTGTATAAGGTGTAAGGAAGGGATCGAGTTTCAGCTTTCTACATATGGCTAGCCAGTTTCCCCAGCATCATTTATTAAATAGGGAATCCTTTCCCCATTGCTTGTTTTTGTCAGGTTTGTCAAAGATCAGATAATTGTAGATATGCGGCATTATTTCTGAGGGCTCTGTTCTGTTCCATTGGTCTATATCTCTGTTTTGGTACCAGTACCATGCTGTTTTGGTTACTGTAGCCTTGTAGTGTAGTTTGAAGTCAGGTAGCATGATGCCTCCAGCTTTGTACCTTTGGCTTAGGATTGACTTGGCAATGTGGGCTCTTTTTTGGTTCCATATGAACTTTAAAGTAGTTTTTTCCAATTCTGTGAAGAAAGTCATTGGTAGCTTGATGGGGATGACATTGAATCTATAAATTACCTTGGATCTTTTGCCCATTTTTTAATCAGGTTGTTTGTTTTCTTGCTGTTGAGTTTCAAGAGCTCTTTTTATACTTGGGGTAATAGTCCTTTACCAGATATGTCATTCAGAAATATTTTCTCCCAATCTGTTTCTTGTCTACTCACTGTCTTGACAATGTACTTGGAAGAGCAGTAGTTTTAACTTTAATGAAGCCCAGTTTTCCAATCCTTTATTTAATGCTTCATGCCTTTGGCATTGTATCTAAAATGTCATCATTATACTCAAGATCATATTCTCCTATATTATTTTCTAGGAGCTGTATAGTGTTATTTTTATAGTTAGGTCAATGATCAATTTTGAGTTAATTGTTGGGAAAGGTATAAAATCTCTAAGGTCTGTGTCTAGATTGTTTTTATTTTTTTATTTTTTATTTTGCATGTGGATGTTCTAGCACCATTTGCTGAAAAGACTACCTTTTCTCCATTGTACTGCCTTTGCTCATTTGTCAAGAATCAGCTGACTATATTTATGTTGGTTTATTTCTGGACTCCCTATTTAATTGCATTGATCTATTTGTCTTTTCTCTTTTCAGTACCACATTGTCTTGACTACTGCAGTTTATAGTAACTCTTGAAGTCAAGTAGTATCAGTTCTCTAACTTTGTTCTCATTCAATATTGCATTGGCTATTCTGGATCTTTTTGCCCCTCCATATAACCTTTAGAATCAGTTTGTCAACCTCCACAAAATAAGTTGCTGAGAATTTGGGGGGATTGTGTTGAATTTTGGGAAGAGTGGAGAAGAACTGACATCCGGACAATATTGTCTTCATATCCATGAATATGACATACCTGTTTACTTAGTTCTTCTTTGATTTCTTTTATCAGGGTTTTCTAGCTTTCTCATATAGATCTGGTATATATTTTTTTAGATTTATACCTAAGTATTTATTTTTAGGGGGGGCCAATGTAAATGGCACTGCTCTTCATTTCAAATTCCACTTGTTCATTGCTGGCATATAAAAAAGTGATTGATATTTTGTGTATTAGTTTTATATCCCATCCTACAACCCTGCTATAATTGCTTGCTAATACGAGGAGTGTTTGTGTCAATTCTTTTGGGTGTTATACATAGACAATCACTCCATCTGTGAATAAAGACAGTTTTATTTCTCCCTTCACAATCATTATACATTTTATTTCCTGTTCTTGTCTTACTGCATGAGCTAGGACTTCCAGTGCCTACATTCTTGTTTGTGACAATGTTGAAAAGCAATGGTGAAAGGAAATATCTTTGCCTTGTTTCTGATCTTAGTGGGAAAGCTTCAAGTTTCTCACAAGTAAGTATGATGTTAGCTGTAGGTTATTTTATAGCTTTTTTTTTTTTTTCTGGAGATGGAGTTTTGCTGTTGTTGCCTAGGCTGGAGTGCAATGGCACGATCTCAACTCACTGCAACCTCCGTCTCCCAGGTTCAAGGGATTCTCCTGCCTCAGCCTCCTGAGTATCTGGGATTATAGGTATGTGCCACCATGCCCAGCTAATTTTTGTATTTTTTCGTAGAGGCGGGGTTTCACCATGTTGGTCAGGCTGGTCTCGAAATCTTGACCTCAAGTGATCACCCCGCCTCTGCCTCTCAAAGTGCTGGGATTACATATAGATGGTTTTAACAAGTTGAAGAAGTTCTCTATTCCTCGTTGGCTGAGATTATTTATTATGAGTGGGTATTGGGTTTTGGCAAATACTTTTTCTATATCTATTGTTATGATCATAGAATTTTTATTCTTTGTGTACACAGTCTCTGAAAATAAGGATAAAGGAAAAATTTATATAAATGAAATTAAAATTTGTATTCTTTAGCTTGTTGATATGATGGACTGCATTAATTTTTGAATAAATGTTGAACCAGCCTTGAATACCTGTGCTAAATCTCACTTAGTCAAAAAGTATGATTCTTTTTATACATTTATTTAATTTTCTAATATTTTATTGATCCTTTTATCTAATCAATGCCAGAGGATACAGTTTATATCAGAAAGGAAACGATTATAAATCCATAGTTCAATTTTAATGTCATCTAGGCAGATAGAACTTTTGAGAGACTTCTGAAGTTTTCTGGTTATTTTACAGATTTCTCTTTTCTAGGAAATAAACATTATCAAAACCTCTCAGCAAGCTGGAAATAGAAGAGAACTTCCTTAATTTGGCAAAGGTGTTATAGGACCACTACATTCGACTGCTTATTGCACAGTGACAGACCAATATATCAAAACAGCAGGAGTTGCAGCAAAGAGTTTAATTATCATAAAACAGCCAAATAAGTAGACAGGAGGAAACATCTAATCCACATCTCCAGAAGATTGGGAGATGGGACTTTTAAGGGACCTGGACAGGTGACGGGCTAAAATGTAGTGATTGCTAATTGGTCAAGAAGTGAGAGGTGAAGTCATAGGGCAGGTAGATTAAGAGACTACATTCCTGTCCTGAGTCAGTCACACTCTGGGTCTTCAGACCAGCTGGAATCAGCCATTCTGCTGGAATTCAGGATCTCAGAAAACACCTTAAGCAATTATTGGGTTAAAACGTCCAGTATTGGCCAGGCGCAGTGGCTCAGGCCTGTAATCCCAACACTTTGGGAAGCCAAGGCAGGCAGATCACCTGAGGTCAGGAGTTCGAGACCAGCCTGGCTGACATGGTGAAACTCTGTCTGTACTAAAAATACAAAAAGTAGCCGGGCATGGTGGCACGCACCTGTAATCCCAGCTACTTGGGAGGCTGAGACAGGAGAATCGCTTGAACTAGGGAGGCAGAGATTGCAATGAGTGGAGATTGTGCCACTGCACTCCAGCCTGGGTGACAGAGTGAGACTCCATCTCAAAAAAAAAAAAAAAAAATTCCAGTTCTGGAGATTCTATCTATAGGAACAATGTGGGAGCAGGTGGTCAGTTTGCTACATGATTCTCAAGTTAGTTAGCAGCTGCAGTGAAGTGGATCAAATTGCGCCAGTGCACCATGGTCAATACCTAACTATAATTCTGCCTAAAGCCTGGCTTCACTGGCTCACAGTCCTGCAGGCTATACAGGAAGCATGACATTAGCATCTGCTTAGCTTTTGGTGAGGCCTCAAGGAGTTTTTACTCAAGGCAGAAGGCAAAGTGGGAACTAACACATCACATGGTGAGAGCAGCAGCAGGTTAGGATTCCATACACTTTTAAACAACCAAATCCATGTGAACTCATAGAGTGAAAATGCACTCATTATTGCAAGGACAGCACCAAGCCATTTATGAGGTATCTGCCCCCATGAGCCAATCACCTCCCACCAGGCCTCTCACCTCCAACAACATTGGGGATTACATTTCAACATGAGATTTGTAGGGAACACATACCCAAACCATATTAATGTGAAAATAGTGAATGGTTTTCACCTAAGTTTGAGAATAACATAAATATATCTACTATTCTAATTTCTTTTTTATCTTTTTTTTGAGACAGAGTCTCACTCTGTCACCCAGGCTGGAGTGCAATGGCGCAATCTTGGCTCACTGCAACCTCCACCTCCCAGGTTCAAGTGATTATCCTGCCTCAGCCTCCTGAGTAGCTGGGAATACAGGGGCATGCCACCACTCCTGACCTTGTGATCCGTCCGCCTCAGCCTCCCAAAGTGCTGGAATTACAGGCGTTAGCCACTGCACCCAGCACTATCTTTTTTTGTTTGTTTTTTTGAGATGGAGTTTCATTCTTGTTGCCCAAGCTGGAGTGCAATGGTGCAGTCTCAGCTCACTGCAACCTCTGCCTCCCAGGTTCAAGCGATTCTCCTGCTTCAGCCTCCCAAGTAGCTGGGATTACAGGTGCCCGCCACCACATCCAGCTAATTTTTTTGTATTTTTAGTAGAGACGGGGTTTCACCATGTTGGCCAGGCTGGTCTAGAACTCCTGAGCTCAGATGATCTGCCTACTTCAGCCTCCCAAAGTGCTGGGATTACAGGCATGAGCCACTGCACCCAGCCCTATTATAATTTCTAGCCAACACTATATTGGAGATCTTCTGTTGATGAGATATTTGCATATCCCAGGTCACCAAGACACTAAACTAAAAAGCACTAAATATTGAAATAAAATATTGGTTAACTATGTTGAAAATACTGATCTAGCCAAAGATGAAGTCATTGATATTTGGATAAAAATTTGACTACAACTGAAATTTAACTAAAAAACTGTGATATTCTTTGAAAGAAATCTGCCTGTCTTGGCCTTGTAAAGTGAGCTGTCGAAACTTTAATTCTATTAACAACAATATAGTTTGTGACTTGGGATTGTCAGCATTTGTGGCCATCCAAAAAAAAAAAAGATCAAAATTCATCAGATAGCCAACATGACACATATTGCTTTGTCAAAGACCACCTCATAGTTTAATTCTCTTATTCAAGCTAAGCAACTACTGCTTTCATAATAATGTCTTTCAAAAATAAAATTTTGCTTACTTAGGCAAAATTTTAAATGTTTTTGTTTTTTAATATATTAATAAAGAATGTAGATATTACTATATCACAAATTTTAAAAATATTTTGATAACTTTATTTCACTATACCTAGCTTTCCTTGTAATTCAACTTATTTCATTTTATGCATTTAAGAATATTATTCTAAAAAGGGCCCTAGGCTTCACTGGATTGTAAAAAGAGCCATTGCACAGAAAACCTAAGTACCTCTGAGCTCAAAAGGATGTGTTATTGCAAAAAACAGTATGTCCTGGCCACTCAGTTTTTCTGAAAAGGAAGTAGGAATAGCTGTGAATCTTTGAAAGTGACAGCCATGTGCCCTTCAAGTGTTGGAATTATCATGGGCAATCTCATGAGATTGCTTACAATCTGAGTTTCTCAACATAGCAACTGGAAAACCACTTGCTGCTTGTTTTATAACAGATGACTTCATCATCTTATTAGCAGTGATTTAGGTCGGGAAGCTGCCTACATTCTTGTTTGTGACCCTGATGGGAGGTAACCTCAAATATCAAATTAGTCATTTCTCTAAGGATCCTGGTTCCCATTAGTGGAAAATAATATTACTATAGTAGTGAGCATTAAGGTGTGTCATGGGGTCACATTGCTCTTGAGCTATTTCTTTCTTTTTTTTTTTTTTTTTTCTTTTTGAGATGGAGTCTCACTCTGTTGCCCAGGCTGAGTGCAGTGGCGCAATTTCAGCTCACCGCAACCTCTGCCTCTGGGGTTCAACCAAAACCCTTACCTCAGCCTCCCAAATAGCTAGGATTACAGGCGCCCATCACCATGCCCAGCTAGTTTTTGTATTTTTACTAGAGATGGGGTTTCACCATATTGGTCAGGCTGGTCTCAAACTCCTGACCTCAGGTGATCCACCCGCCTCAGCCTCTCAAAGTGCTGGGATTACAGGCGTAAGCCACAGTGCCCAGCCACTCTTGGGCTACTTCAGTGGAAGAGCTAAACTGTTTTTCTTATAAAGGAAGTAGTTTATATTGATATTTACAATCTAGTTGGAGCAGGTCCATGCTCCTACTAAAATTCTTAACTTCCTTTGAACTGAGTATCTTTTACTAATCCTCTTCCGGAAGAAAGCAATATAGTTGTTTATGCTTTTCCCATAATTTAAGTTAAAAATAATACAATATCCATGGAAATATCAATTCTTAATATAGTTGAAAATTTTTCCTTTAATTCCGCTTGGTTTTAGAAGGTAGCTAATTTGGTGGGATCTAACAGAGTGATGTAATTTAATCCTTTGGACTCAGGATCCAGCAATATGGAACTACACAACAGAGTAGCAGAAGGGGATTGGAAAGCAATAATGATATTTTAAAAGTCATCTACCCAGGGACAGAGAGGATCTGCTCCAGGAAACTCCCAGGTCCTGCTGCCTATGGGAAAGAGGCATCTCACATGGAAGAGAGAGACTCAGACTCCATGTTGCTTCTGGGAAGCTGGTGGGCGGGAGGAAGTCCACTGCGTGAAGGGACCAAGGTCTAATGGGGAAGGGGAGAAAGATTCTGCTTGTACTTCTGCTGTGAGCAGCTGAGTAGTAGATTGTGACAGAGAAGCCGCACATTGAACCTCTGTCGTCCCAGAGTGCTGGAGAAAGAGGCATGTCTGAGCTTAGATGTCAGAGTCAGTGACTGTGCAAGAGGCCAGTTTCCTCATCCCCTGTGCATTCTATGTGCAGCCTCTGAAAACATACATTCTGTGTCCCGGATTGACTCGAATCTAAACCACTCTATTATTTGTGGCTTATGAAAGAGGCCAATATACACTGATGGTCCTCCTATGGCCACAAAGAGACCACAGCAAAGTTGGAAGAAAGAATTCTGAGCTTTTGTAGCCTTCTCAGAAGTCCCCAGACCAAGAACTACTCCTTGGGCATAACAGGTGGCAGACAGCAGGAGGTAAACCTTTTGCGTGGACAGAGAGCCTTTATGTGAAATAGAGTTACAAATATAAAAAGAAAAAAAATCCTGTCCACCTGTGGAACTTTGAGCAATTAATTTAACATGTTGAAGCTCCATTTTATTACCCATAAAAGGAGAATGATATTGCAGCATTATCACAATAGTCAAGCTTTGGAATACACCTAACTGTCCATCAATGGACGAATGGATAAAGAAAAAATGCGGAGAGTAGAATGGTGGTTACCAGGGGCTGCCTGAAGGGTTACTGGAGAGGCTGGTCAAAGAATATAAAATTTCAGCTAGATAGGAAGAATAGATTCAAGAGATGTACTGTATAATTTGGTGACTATAGTTAATAACAATGTATTGTATACTTGAAAATCACTATGTGAGTAGATTTTAAGCATTCTCACCACAGAAAAAGTGGGGGTCGGGAGCAGATAATAATATTTACCCTTCATGCTTTTGTAAAGACTTAACAATGTAACCTGAGTATTGGAATTCAATTGTGCTCAAAACCTGACTGCCACTTACTTGGACATGAATGATCTTAAGCAAATTATTCAGCCAGGTTAAATATCACATTAAGTTTTCTTACCAATAAGATGAAATATTAATATTTCATCTTAATATTTAACAGTATAATATTATTTAATATTAGTTAATATTTAACAGTATAATCCAAATGTGCCAGGATGCCTATGATAAGGTCCCTCTGTTTTCTTCCTTTTTTTTCTTTTTTGAGATGGAGTTTCACTCTTGTTGCCCAGGCTGGAGTGCAATGGAGCGATCTCAGCTCGCTGCAACCTCCGCCTCCAAGGGTTCAAGAGATTCTCCTGCCTCAGCCTCCTGAGTAGCTAGGACTCCAGGCGCCCGCCACCACACCCGGCTAATTTTGTGTATTTTTAGTAGACATGGGGTTTCACCATATTGGCAAGGCTGGTTTCAAACTCCTGACTTCAGGTCATCCACCCGCCTCGGCCTCCCAAAGTGCCGGGATTACAGGTGTGAGCCACCGCGCCTGGCCGGTCCCTGTTTTCACCCCACATTCATCTAAAAGCAGACCTCAGATTTTTAATTCAGCCCACCTAAATAAATCTATCTCAGCAAATTTAAAGAAAAATTGATATTTTATTAAAGACTTTGTGATAAGATATAAAATAGGTTCTCATCACAAAAGAAACTTAAACATATATTATCCATTAGATAGCTCCAGTGGTGTGCTGGTAAATGTTCAACAACTGACTCTTAAAGAAAAACGCATGCATTTATATATATACATATTTATTATAAATTTTTCTGATATAAAAGATTGTTACACACAATTTACTATTTGTAAATTTTACTATTGGTTCCTACAGACTGCTTTCATTGACTTTTGCAGAACTTTTGTAATCCATAGCCAACCTATGGTTCCGACTGAACTGTGATTTGACAAATGGAGTTATATATCCATTTATTTTCTAATAAATCAATAACGTATTGTTATTGGATCTAATATGTAATCTATTATTAAAGTATTTGTCACTCTATTATATAATGAGTGTAGTACAGGCTATACTCATTAAATTAAAACCTAGTTTTAGCACTAGATATGTTGTTCATCAATGATGTGAGTGAGATTTTTCCTGAGTCAGATAATAGTTTTCTAATATGTACTGAAATAATATTTTCTCAATTTGAGGGGCTATTCCCAACGTAATGGATATTAGCACCACACACTTTTTAGTTTATTCTGCATTATTTTGACATTTTCTTCATTACTTTCTTAAGTCTAATCAACTGATGAAACAATAACTAAAGCCCTGATTTGTATGCAAATTTTTGCCTGTATATTTTTCTTTCCTCCTGGACTTGGGAAATTTTCTATGATCCTCATGGCTTTGCAGCTACTTACTGTAGCACCCTCACCTTGTTTGCAGCATTATCAGCTCCAGGACAGCCGAAATCCTTCTTGGTTCTTTCATACTATTGCCCACTGTGTCTAAAGTAGATTTTAGGTTAGTGTTACTTGAATTGCAAGTACTACTACCACTGAAGCAGCAACTCTGTTTCCATCACTTGGAGAGAAGACCAAAAACACACATTAAACACCTGGAGAAAAAAACTAAAACTACATTAAAGTGAGATTGTAGGAACTGACCAGAAATTTAGAAAAGAGAAAAACTCACTGTTGTGTGAAGAAGTCAAAGGAATTTCATGTTGACTTGAACAAGAAATTAAAGGAACCCTGGGCCTTGGCCTGAGGACAGACTGGAAATGGTGGTTTGGAGAGAAGAAATGAGGACAAAGGGAATGTGTGAGGAACAGTGGAAGGTAAAGCTGGCAGGATAAAATGAGACTTCAAAATGCCAGTTTGCGAAGCTTGAACTTGGTGCAATAAACAATCAAAGGCCATTTTAGATCTATACGAAAACAAACGGCATGGAAATGATATTGAAGCAGAAATCTGGTAGCATCCCCAGGACAGGAATTTCAGAAACTATTGCAGTGGCTTAGGTTTAAAAGACAAGAAACAACAAATGATCAGTTCCCCAGTGATCAGTGATAGGTCATGTTGATACCATGTACCCACAGATACCAGGCAATGAGAAAGGCACATAATCTCTGTAGCATTCTTTCTAAACATCCACAGCTTCAGTCCAATCATGAGAAAACATCAGACAGACCCAAACTGAGGGACAATATACAGAAACCAGTACTGTTCAAAAGTGTCAAGGTTTTTGAAGACAACTGACTGAGAAACTGTCACAGATTAGAGGAGGCTAAGAACGCATGAAAACTAACTGCAATATGGTATCCTGGATTGGATCCTGGAATAGAAAAAGGACATTAGTGGAACAGTTGGTGAAATTAAAATAAAATCAGTAATACAGTTAATAGTTTTGTATCACTGTTAAGTTTTTAGTTTCATTGGTTATATAAGCTGTTAACATAGGGCAATATGGGTGATGGGTGTGTGGGAACTCTCTTTATTACCTTTGCAACTTTTCTGTAAGTCTAAAATCATTTTTTAAGTTAAAACGGTAAAACTACCAGTTCTTTTACTTGCTTCTAGCAGGTGCTCAAAGAGGGACAGAGCAAAACCTTGCAAAGCATGACATTAGAGGGTGTCCCAGAAGCAAGGGTCTTCTGTAGCCCCAGGCACTGCTGCTCCCAAACTGCATGGCCTTTCTTGGCAAATGATTTACAATCTCCGAACCTCAGGTCAATGTCTTAAAAACGGGCACAGAATGTCTTTTCAACAAATGGTACTAAGAAAACTGGATAGCCACATGAAAAAGAATAAATTTGGACTCATACCATACATGAAAATTAACTCAAAATGGATTAAAGGTCTAAGAGTTTAAATTATAAAACTCTTAGGAGAAAACATAGAGGAAAATCTTCTAACATTGTATTTGGCTATGACTTCACTACGATACCAAAAGCACACGCGACAAAATAAAAATAAAATAAAATAAAATAAAATAAGACCAGAAAAGCAACGAAGGGCAGCATCCCTTCCCGTCCTGATAGCTGTCGGATTTTACCCCAATCGTGTTTTTGCTTCCAGGAGCTGTCCACGCGTCGCCACTGTTTTATCACTAAAGTTTTAATTGTGAATAAACGAGGAACAGGATTCGAATGATTTCTTAGTTTCTGAGATTTTTTTTGTCTAAGCATCGTAGACTTCGTGCGTTCTCAACCCAATAGGAAGCGTCACATCTCAGTGAGCTTCAGCTCTCACAGCCCAAAACTGCAAGGAGCTAGCTCCTCTGCCCGGCCTCTCTTTACTCCTCCTCTCTGCCCCTCAGCTCGCTCGTCTTTCTTCCCGCCCCCTCTCTTTTCCTTCTTTGGTTCTTTGAAGTGATGAGCTAGCGCAACCACAAACCATACATTCCTCTTGTAGAAAAACCCGTGCCTCGAATGAGGCGAGACTCAGCGAGGACCCACGCGCAGGGCGGACCCCTCCAATTCCTTCCTCGCGCCCCCGAAAGAGCAGCGCACCAGCAGCCGAACTGCCTGCGCCCAGGCTCCCTGAACCGGCCGGGATGCGGCCGGTACCCGCTCCCCGCCGGGAACAACCTCTCCACTCTTCCTGCAGGGAGCTGGTGCCAGCCGACAGCCGCGCCAGGGCCGCTCCGGGTGCCAGGATCGGATCGGGTGACGTCGCGAACTTGCGCCTGGCCGCCAAGCCGGCCTCCGGGCTGAAGAAGGACACGCCCCGGCCTTGACCCGGGCCCCGCCCCTCCAGCCAGGGCACCGAGCCCCGGCCCTAGCTGCTCGCCCCTACTCGCCGGCACTCGCCCGGCTCGCCCGCTTTCGCACCCAGTTCACGCGCCACAGCTATGTGTCCCCGAGCCGCGCGGGCGCCCGCGACGCTACTCCTCGCCTTGGGCGCGGTGCTGTGGCCTGCGGCTGGCGCCTGGGAGCTTACGATTCTGCACACCAACGATGTGCACAGCCGGCTGGAGCAGACCAGCGAGGACTCCAGCAAGTGCGTCAACGCCAGCCGCTGCATCGGTGGCGTGGCTCGGCTCTTCACCAAGGTGCAGCAGATCCGCCGCGCCGAACCCAACGTGCTGCTGCTGGACGCCGGCGACCAGTACCAGGGCACTATCTGGTTCACCGTGTACAAGGGCGCCGAGGTGGCGCACTTCATGAACGCCCTGCGCTACGATGCCATGGTAAGACTCGAGCCCGCGCCCGGGGTGGTAGTCCCGGACTGAGAGAGGAGCCGGGCTGGAAAAGCAGCGGATGGCAGAGTGTGGCAAGCCTAGGACCAGGGCGCGGAGAGATGTGGGGATAAAGTGAGACTCCGGCCAGTGTGCCAGCTGGATGCATAGAAGTCCCTTGGACGATTCGTCTTAAACGGACGTTATTGCGCCCCCACTATGAGATGGGAGTATTTAGAGGAGCAGGACCCAGTCCTGCCTGCGAGGGGCTTCAGGTGGGGTGCATAGAAGCACTGACAGTTATCCAGGGCTAGGGACTGAATCAGATCCCTCACGCAGCTCTCATTTACTGCTAGATCTTTCAAAGAATGCGTTATCTCAATGTAGATCTTTCGAAAAATGCTTTATCTCAATCTTATTGAAAGGAAAACAGCGTCAAAGAAGCTGAATAAATTAACAGGCACCATCCCCCGAAAAAGGGAGACGTGATAAGAATGGACACCAGATCCCTTTGACCCTGGAGCTTGAGCGTAATTAAGCTCACAGCTTTGGGGTAGATTCTCTGTTCAATTACCTTCTATGTGACTTTGAGCAAGTTATTTACTCTTTCTTGCCTCAGTTGTATCCTCTATAAAAATAAGGATCATAATTGTACATAGCGCACATAGTGTGGTCTCTATATTATTACCAGACACATAGTGTGGTGTCTATAAATGTTGTTATTACCAGACACTATAATATAGGGTTAAGAAAAGGAAAGAAAGAAAGAAAGAAAGAAAGAAAGAAAGAAAGAAAGAAAGAAAGAAAGAAAGAAAGAGAAAGAAAGAAAGAAACTTCAGAGAGAGGCAAAATGTGGAAACACTTGGGTCTCAAAGGATTTCAATAAAGTAGGTTTGGCAGCAGAGATTTAGGAAGAGTCCAACTTAAGAGATAATGGGCTCTTAAAACATGTGCAAAAATTTAGTTCAAAGTCCCAAATGTTCTGCTAAAGGTAATGCCTTTTCTATTGCACTAAATTCTAGACAGGGAGCAGAGGTGGTTGCATAGCAATAAATAAGTACAACCAAGATGTATATATGGTGGTTAAAAAAAAAATAAAACCACCACCCAAATTTAACCCTGTGTAAAAGCCTTGAGTAAAGGAATTCAGCAAGACTGTGGAGAAACTTGGGAGAAGAAAACTTAAGAGCTTTGGAGGAGGAAGAACAGAGAAATCTCCAGAGAAAGGTCCAGAGAAATCTGTGAAGTCCACAAGTGTGGAAGGGAAAGGGAAGTGTGATCAGGCTGGGATACAGAAGGCTAACAGTACACTTTATATGAGAAGAGCTTAGAGGTCAGGAGAGCACAATGCTGAGGGGTTTGTTTGGTTTTATTTTCCCCTCTGGAAACTTGGAGAAAGGAGAACAGGAAAAGATGATAAGAGGGCACCATTGTTTGGTTTTAAAAGTCCCTCCCCAACCCCCCACAACAAGAAAGCTCATTTTAATGAGATGAGAGAAGCGGAGAAAGCTCCCTCCGTTCTGACGCTTTTGAGCTTATCAGGGACACTCAGCAGCAGAAATTCCAGCTGATCCTTCAGCCTTCAGAGTTCATGAGGCGGGGCTCACCCACATCTGGATTTGAAGAAGAATCGTGGGTTTCAAGAACTCTGTGGTCTCTTAAGCATTGGTATTCCACAGCTACACTTCCCTGATACTTTGCACTCAGTAATGACAAAATAAATATTTGTAGAATTGAGTTGTTGCTACCCTGTGTCTCCACTTCCTCCCAGAAGGGTAGAATAAACTTACATGTGTTTGTTTTATTTTGCATATAAACCACGACTTTGTAAACTTTACTTTTTGTGACACTCTTTTCTCCACAATTGTGTGAACCCTTTTTAGTGGAAAAATAAAAATGAAGAATTCCTAGTTTTCCCTGATAATATTTCCCTTTTGTAAGTCTAGTTGAGCTCCTGGTGTTAATCATGGTCTCAAATGTTTATGATAGGACATCTAGGTGAGGCCAGAGTAAACTGCTGTAAGTTACAGCCTATCCCTTCTGCGTTTGCTCAGAATCCTTTTTATTGGATGAAATTACTTTCTTTCAAATTTTGCTCAAGAAAATTGAATTGGGTTCTGAGGAAAAATAGGCTACTTACGTAATGTTGGCAGGGGGTAAAGATTGGGAGCGGATCAAATGGCAAGGTTAGATGGCTGTGTCCTCAGGATTTACTCTGTGCAGTTTGGGGGTGTGTCAAACATGATTTGATCTGCATAAAATCCCAGTTCTGTAGTGCTAAAGCATGTGCTAAAGCTCTGCTGTACTCCAGTATTGCACAGATGTTTCACTGTCAACTGTTTATTTTATACTAACCCTCAGAGAATTTATTGCTGTTGTGGTATAAACGTTCCTCCACCATAACAACTCACCGCATGTTGATTCCAAGGACACTGGGGATTCAAATTAGGGTGGAAAACAGTTGTGGAGGGGCATCTCCAGTTTCCTGGAGACTGGACCTAGTTCAAAGGAGCCACATAAAAGGACTGAAGCATATGGAGGACAAAGAGGAATTTCCTAGAATCCACCTAAAACACAGGAGTCCCCTCGAGCAGGAACTTCCAAGGAGGTGTACACTTTCTAGACCTACTGGAGTAATCCTTATTGCTGTAGAGGACCCACGGCAATCCTGGAGACCCCCTGGACCCACTACTAGGCAGAAAACTGGGAAGAGGATGGCAAAACTCGCCAGTTAGTGTAGCTGTCTCAGTGGAAGGACTGTTGGCCCCTGAGGCACGAGGAAGACAGCATGGAAGCACTGACACTATGCACTTGGCCTGGTTACTTTCTCTGAGCTTCATATTCCTTAGCTGTAAAACAGGAGTGATAACCCCCATCTTGCAGAGGTTTTGTGAGGAATACATGAGATAACCCCTGCTGGTGCTCACTGAAAGTTAGTTTCATGTGCCCTGGGTAGGCAGGAGGGGAATTGTGAGGAAGGGAAGGTTTGGGTTGTGCATCAGATTATCTGATTCTCACAGCCTGGCACAGTCTACCACCTGCCTGCCCTCTACCATCTTACCTAAGTACCATTGCCTAAACTATTTTTATTATAGTTACTCATTGAGCAGACTTATGAAATCTCCCTACAGCACAAAACTGAAGGTATCCACCTCCAGAGGTGAGATTCTCACCATCAAGACAGGCTGTGGGGAAGGTAGCTTTGAGCAGGTCTCTAGGGTCCCCTAGAAGGGTGCCTTTTCTCCACTTGGCTGCTGCTTCTGAGGCCCTGGCTGCTGAGCCCACTTCCTGCCCATAAGGCTGCAGCCTTAGCCCTAGCCAATTGCTCCTAAATGGGGGAGGCAGCAGCCAGGGTGGGAAACATGGCCCCCACCTTTAACTCACCCAGGGGACAGGTTAGTCAGATAGATGGTCCTTTGTTCGCCACCCTCCACCTGCCACATAGACAACATTCTAATGTGTTTGATGGACTGCATATAGTTTTGTTTCTACATGAACTTTCAAAACCTTTATGTGCCTATATTTTATAATTGCATACCTAGTGCTGTTATTTAGCCCTGTTTCTTACTTTTGTCCTGAACTTGTTGTTTTTATGATTTGTCCATGTTGCCCTAGATGCACTTATACCTATACATCACTGTGAATTGTGCTTTGTGTATTTTACCCATCTCCACGTATTTTACCCATCTGCTCCCTGGCTGATGGGTTTGGAGATGGCATCTAACACCCTGCCTCCACAAATAATGCTGCTCCAGACATCTTCCTGGATGGTCTCACCAGAGGATTTCTACCCAGGAGCAGAATTGCTGGCCACAGGGCATACTTTGAGTACTACAAAATTGGTTTCCTCAATAACTGACACCCTCCATTCTCTTCCACCTACTCCCATCCCCAAACAGGACATGTAAATTTCTATATTTTACCTGTATGTCATGGAAGTATCCAGCTTTATTGTAGGTGTAAAATACACATTGCTGCTTTATCATGTACTTTTCTAACAACTAGTGAGTTTGGACTTTTTTTATATGTTTGTTAACTTTTTAAGCTTCCTCTTCTCTAATTGCTTGTTCATATTCTTCGGTATTTTTAAAATTGGGTTAGCTTTATATTTTTTGACTTTCAGGAGTTATAGGTTTTGATCTGTGATCAATTTTAGACATTGCAAATATATTATGATGATATTAGGTCTATTAATTTTGTCCATGGTATCTTTCATTGAACAGAAATTCTTCATTTGTTGTAATTGAATTAATCTTTTTTTCCTTGTGGCTTGTGCTTTTGAAAGTTTGCCTAGTAGTTTGCTAATTTAAAGCTTATCACCTTTAACACTCCTCACTGGAAATTCAGAGATCACTACGGTTCTCTCTGCCTTTTAAGAGATAAAGCTACAATCTGTGGCTATGCAATTCACTTCTCACCATCACCAGTTCCTCATCTATAAAATAGAAGTTTGAACCAGCTTACCTCTGAGGTCCCATACATATCTAAACAACTGGAGCCCTACAGTGAAATGTTTTGATTCAGTGAAGGGACAGGAGGATGGGGCAAAGGTGTAGAGGCAGGAATCTACCCAATGGACCAGGTTGGACCAGAGTGAGGTAGCAGGAATCATGGCAGAAAAGGTTGTGTAAACTCTAAAGGCCACCTGAGAAGTTTGAGCTATGTTGCCACGGGCAGCCATGTGGTTTCTGCATAGAAGACCACTGTGGTATAATAAAAAATAAATATTTGGTCCTTGTCCCCAGTACCTGTCACAGAGTTTCTAAAACCGTAGAAATTTCCTAAGTAATAGAAATGTCCTTTGTGATTCATAATAAACCTCATGATAATACCTGGGTTTATGCTCCTGCAGACTTAGGGTGAGGTCCCTAGATAGCTTCAAGATGGAACCAGTCACCAGCAAGTCCAAGAGATTAGGGGATCAAAGAGTTGGAACTTTCAGTACCACCCACCAAAGTCCAGGAAAGGAGGGTGGGACTGGAGATTCAGCTCTACAAAAACTCTTGAACAAGATGTGAGAAGCTTTTTAGTTGCTGAGCATTTGGAGGTTCCTGGAGGGTGCACACCCAGGTAGGGCATGAAAGCTCCACATTACCCCCATATCTTGGCCTATCCATTCTTCACTTGGCTGTTCATCTATATCGTTTGTAATAGCCTTTATAATAAACTAATGAGTGAGTTCTGTAAGCCGTCCTAGCAAGTTAATTGAAGCCAAGGAGGAAGTAATGGAAACCCCTGATTTATAGCCATTCAGCCAGAAGCACAACCTCAGGCTTGTGATCAGCCTGAAGTCAGGGCAGTCTTGTAGGATTGAGCCCTTAACCTATGGGATCTGACAGTGTCTTGAGATAGTATCAGAATTGAATTCAATTATAGGACACTCAGTTTGTGTTTTCTGGAGAATTGCTTGGTGTCTGGGGGAAATCCCACACACATCTGGTCACAGAAGTGTTCTGTGTTGTGACAGTAGAGAGAAAAAGCAGTTTGTGTGTGTGTGTGTGTGTGTGTGTGTGTGCGCTTTTTTGTATGCTAATTAGATGATCTATGGCTGGGGGCCCTTAGATAGCTTTGGGAAGGGGGCTGGTCGCCAGAAATACTAATTTATGACTAGAGGGTTAGAACTTTCAGCCCTACCTCCCCCACTTCTAGAGAGGAGAGATGGGCTACAGATTGAGTTTGGTCTCCAACAGCCAATGAATTAATCAATCATGCCTTCACGATAAACCTTCATGAAGACCCCTAAACAACCAGATTCAGAGAGCTTCCAAGTTGGTGAACATATTGAGGTGCTGGGAAGGTGGTGCACATAGAGTGCGCATGGAAGCTCCACCCATCCACTCCCATGCCTTGCCCTGTGCATCTCTTCACTTGCTTGTTCCCTAGTCGTATGCTTTATAATAAGCCAGTAATGGTGTGTAAAGTGCTTTCCAAGTTCTGTGAATCGTTCTAGCCAATTATCAATCCTAAGGATAGGGTCATGGGAACCTCCAATTTATAACTAGTTGGTTGGGAATACAGGTGGCCCAGGACTCTCGACTAGTGTCTGAAGTGGGGGCAATCTTGTGCATTTGGGCCTTCTCACTTGTGGGATCTGATGCTAAGTCCAGGTAGAGAATGTCAGAATTCATCTGAATTGTTGGACACTAAGTTGGTGTCCACACAGAATTGGGGAATTGGTTGATGTGAGGAAAAACCCTCCCAGCTACATAGGGAAGTCACGGTTTTGGAAGATGAGCAGAAAAGGGTGGGAGGGAGAAGACAAGAGAGAAGAGGGTGAGGAAAGAGGCCAGGCAGCAGTCCAAGTGTGAGATGATAACACCTGAACTCTGGTAATTGAGGAGAGCAAATCCACGGGAAGCAGTTGCAAAAGGCATTCTGTCTGGTAGGTGTAGGGCTAAGGGAGTAAACGTGGGGGTGAGACTGGGATCAAGTCCCCTTCCTACCACTTAGAATCTATGGACTGGGAGCAGGTTAGTTAATCTCATGAAACCTCCATTTCCACATGTGTGAGGTATGTGATTGTTGTCTCCACCCCTAGGGTGCTGTGGGGTTTAGAAGAGATAGTAGTGCACATAATGTGCTTAGCACAGGGCCAGCCCACAGTAAGTGCTGGCTGTACTCGCCTTCTCTTTGCAGGGGTGGCTCAGGAGAGGGTGTAATCAAAAGATGATTATGAGGGTTCAAGCACCAGGCAATGGGAGAGTCAGCAGGTTTTAATGCTTCTACACAGGGGCTGGATTCTTCTACTTCCGCTTACCGCTGACAGCTGAGGCCTGCTACCTCAAGCCCTGAAATGCAATCTGAAGACTTTTCCTGGACTTACTGGGCACCATTGGACTGTACAGGGCTGTGGCAGACAGGAGCAGTGGAAAGAGATTTGGATGGGACGTCAGAACACCCAGATTTTACTTCTTGGCTCTTCCACTTATTAGCTGTGTGAGTTTGGCAGTGGTTTCCTTATCTATAAAATGGGGGAATTGGAGAGGGTGGTCTATCGCATGTTACTTCTCAGCACCTCAGCTCCTCCCCACCCCTCTCTCTTGCTTCTAATCTGCCTACATCACTTGGTTTGTCTCTGGACAAGTCTAAGTTTGCATGACAACTCTCTAATTTCTCCTTCACATCATTTATTTATTTTTGGCAGCTATTTCCTTGTGGAGAGATAGCGTAGTTCTTTCAGGTGCTTCCATTTGGCCACTGTTTGCAGGTGAAGAGGTTTCCAGGATGCTCGCGGGATGTTACTCCGGTAGTAACAGAAATGATGGCCTGGGGAATGGGAGGAGTATGAGCCCAGTTTTGAGCCTGAGTCTTTGGAGCTCGTTTATTCATTCAATCTGCAAATGTTCATTCAGCACTACCACATGCCAGGCTCTCTGCTAAGTGCTGAGGATAGCGATCAGGACCTGCTAGGGTGAAAATTACTCTTCAGAAGATAGCAGAGTGGATAATGGCCATTCGAGTTCCTCTTAACTACACAGAGGGGCTGGGTAAGATCTATAAAGGAGAGAGGTTAAACAGCAAAGCAAAAGTGACTGAAATTCTAACACCCGTGCATGGGGATTCTTGAGCTAAAGATCTGGTCTATAGAAGAAGACACATCAGACCCTCATATTTAGCATCTATGCCCAAATCAGCAGTAAGCATGTTTCTTCTCCCATAAAAACTTGTCCCTAAGAAGAGAGACAAGTGCTTACAAGGACTCTTGTGTTAAAGGAAACTGTCACAATTACTTTATCTTCAATCATGAAGCCTTTCTTGGGGAAAGAAAAATTAGCAATACTAGTCTGGGAAGCTTGAAAGAGAGATCCTGTTTGCAATGACACTTTTAAAAAGGCAACAACCAAAAAAGTAATTATTCCTAAAGCTCAGGTGTCAGAAGTTGTGAATGTCTAGGGGGTTCCTGCCTCAGAGACAGGAACAGTACCACTCCCATCCTGGGGCTGTGGCCTCAGGCCTCTGCTTCCTCTTTTCCAGTCTAAATTCCAGAGCAGAGAGGTGCTGGATGACCAGCTTCAGGCAGGGGAGGGAGGAAGTAAAGGTAGTTTCTCAGCTCATCTTGTCCTTGTACTATTAATAGCATCTGTTGTTTTCTTAACTGAAAATTGGAGAGAACCAAACAAATCAACATCATATTGGCAGCTTTCTGCACATCACTCACAAATACATCTGAATGCTCTGTACTCTCCAGTGTTTATTTTCCTCAGCCACATAACCGGAATTTGAACATTCTTTTGACACTTCTTTTCCCTCACTTGAATAATTAGTTCTATATATAATCCAAATATTAGCTGGAGCCCTCTAGCCCCTCAGAGATATAGTTGAACCTTCCTGGACCTCAGTTGGGCAGTTAATTCTGAATGTTGATGTGCCTATTTTGCATGTATGGAGAGTTTGTACATCCCCCCTCCCCATACAAGTAGAATGCTGTCTATTCGGTACTTGCTCATTCATACATTCTTTCAACAAGCAAACCCAGGTGCAGCTGGGTTGAACCCCAGGGTGTTTCCTGCCATTCAGTGTGATGCCACATTCACCTGCTGTGGCCAACATTCCCTGGCCCAGGACTGCAGGGATGGAAGCCAACCCAACATCAGAAGTGGGCAACAATGCCAGAAACCTATCAACCAAAACAAATGTAATTTGTAATCCTCCCTGGATGATGTTGAGTGATTGGCAACTGAGCCCCGTCATATAATAAATCAGGCTGTCTCTCTTTAAAAGAGAGAGAGAGAGAGAGTCTCCCAATGTTGCCTAGGCTGGTCTCAAACTCCTGGGCTCAAGCAATCATCCCTTCTTGCTTCCCAAAATGCTGGGATTACAGGCATAAGCCACCATGCCCAGCCTAGGCTGTCTCTTTAGCTCAATTATAGGGCTTCCTGCAACCTCAGCCCTTAATGAATGAGCTAGTATGTAAGTGACTAGCTAAATAAATGTGCTGCAAACCTCTGACAAATGGCTTTTTGACATTATTAAAATTTATTTATGTGGATTAAAAAAATTCTTTTCGTCTGCATCATGCATCCTACACTGCTTTTAAAGAAACTCTGCTTTCCTTTGTTTTACCGTCTAACATTTCTTTGTTTCCCTTCTGACATGTTTCAGCCTCTTGTCATCACTTGGAACATTTTTACTGCCTCATCCCTCTAGTTTCCATTCCCTAGCCTAGCCCAGCCCAGTATTTTTGACACCCAAATACCTGGAATTTTGCCTGATGTTTAAAGCCAAAACCAAATGAAAATGTGAAGAACCAAAGGAGATTTTATTCCTCTGTGACTCAAAATCCTGTTGTTATTGTTAAATGAACCCTGTGGGATACAGTCTGGTATTTTTAACACCTTCTGGGGGTATTTGTCAATGTTTACATTCGATGTGGATAGCTTATAAAAGTCCAGTGGCTTTGGGTAAACCCTGTTCACTAAGAATAAGGCCCAGAAGGTCATATGAATCAACGATCGAAGAATGAAGTTATTCTGAATCCAAGTTTCTGAATCCAAGTTTCTTGTTTTGATTATTAAAAATACCTTGCAATTAGTTAGGCATGAGAGAAAGCTTGTGTATAAAGTTTGGCTTGTAATTCACATGAATTCTCTTTACAGGCCAAAAACTACCTTCCCTTTGGGAATATACAATGACCTTATTTGGAAATTACTTCAAGTAATTATGAAGTAATAATATCTCTATTCATATGCTGAAAAGAATTCAAAATAACATTCAATTATCATCTCTTGGAAACTAAATTAAACGGGTACTCACCCAAGTTGAAATGCAAACAAATGCGTGATATCATTATGTGACCCTCCCCTAGCCCTTACCCTGTCCATGGCAGATGCTAAGAAAAACTTGTCCCTAAGAAGAGAGAAGTCAATTGATTTAGTCAGCCTTTCCCACTGTGTTTGGACTGAACCTCAGAATCCTCCTTATCCCCATACTGCAAGGAGTTACTGTCAATCAACTAGAGATGGCGCTCAAGATAAAATTATTTTCCATCTTGTACTAATATAATAATAAGCATGGAATCTATTTATTGGTTTTTTCACAACAGTAAAATATATCTTTAGCAAGTAACAAGTGGTAGAGGTAATACTTTTAAATAAAGAGGGAAGAATCCTTCTGACTTTTCTCTTTATCACATTTTACCCACACACAATGTGGATGGAATCTGCAACTGAATTTAGCAGTCACACTGAAACTCTGCTGCGTGACCACACTGTCCTGAGGCCATGTGCCAACTTGTATGTTTTTTCCCCAAAGCTCTTCCAAGGAAGAGCTGCCACTTCTCCATTTACTCTTTTCACCTGTAAATGAATGCTCCCATTGGTATTGAGTAAATGGGTGAATGAAAGAAATCATGAGAACACTCCTGGGGTGAGAGCAAGAGGAATGAAAACACATGGTGTGAGAGCAGGTCAGAGATGGTGGCTAACACAGGAACCAGGATGGAGGCCTCAGACTTGACCCTGGCCTGCAGGACGTTGGTCTGCATTGTCTGCAGGAGGAAACACAGAGGTCAGTGGCCATCCAGCGGTCTTTCATCAAGGCCTCTTACTATTCTGGAACATTTGATTTTTATAGAGAAATCTCCCACTTCCTGATCTCCCCAGTTAGAATTGATTGATCAAAGCAGTCCCTCTCCCTGTTATTAAATAATTAAATAATTTTCATTAATTGATCCCTATAACCATTTAAAATATATCTAACACAGGAGAAATCTTTGGTAAATATTTACTGAATGAATGAACAAATAAATAATTGGGGGGAGGGAGAAAGAGACAGAGTTAAATCCTGAGGCTGGAGTTTTTGGTCCTTCAGCCCCTTATCCAGTTGACCCTGGCAGCCCCATCCATGTGACCTTGAATTCTGTACAAGTCTCATCATTTTCTATGTGTGTTGTAATGGAAAAAAGGTTACAAAACACAGTCTTTCTGGCCTGGGGTACCAAAATAGTAAAGACTTCTGTTTTGAAAGCCTCTGACAAATGAACACAACAGCCACAGTGATGACTTTAGCAGGAAATTGAGCCACAAAAAGCAAGCAAGCCACAAAGCCCTGAAGGCTGAAAAAGGCTCACAGGCCAAGAGGCAGTTAGGTTGCACCTGAGACAGGCTGCTTTCTTAACTGGGAAATGGGTGTCTCCAGATATATAAAGCTGTGAGATCACCATGGCCCAGCTCTGACGAGCCCCTGGTACAGCATCGTTGGTTAGTTTGCCTCAACCTGCAGCAGAATTTTTATTCCAAGAGTTAACAGCTGGTTAGGCTTTTTCCAAAGGTTGAGATGACACCCCAACTCCCACACCCATTTCGGTCCTGCCCAGCTTGAAACCAGGCAAAGTGAGTTAAGACATTGGGAGATGGGAGGGGACAGGTGGGGTAGAGGCCTGGCACCCCTCTCTCTTCTGTTTCAAGAGACATTTTGTGGAGTTGTCTAGAGAGATTGGGGGTAACTGCTCCTTCTGCCCCCAATCTCCCCTTAGCTCCCCACTCCTCCCTATCCTGCCAGGCCAACCACCCAGCAGAGAAGGGCGCTTAGCTCCAGTGACGCTGTAAGTGAGTTACTTGTGAGGATGCATATGGTTCCTGTTGGAAATGCACGGAGGAGCAGTGAAACACCAGAAGCGCCATCCTCTCTCCTGCCCATGCCCTCATGCCCAGCCAGCTGAATATTCCTGTGGCTTCCACTCCTGCACTGTCCCCTCAGTGTCACCTCCCCACCACATTCCCACTGCCCCACTTGCCGTGTCACCTCTCCCCTGAGGGAGAGGTGTCTTCCTGCCAGTCTCTTCACCACCAGGCTCACACAGCTCCCATCCATTCACTGCAGGTTGCCAGGCTGAGCTTTCCAAGCACCCCCGGACTGCCTCCAGCCCTACTTTCTCTTCGAGGCTTCCCACTTCCCTCAAAATGAAAGCCCTGACTCCCTGGACACCATGCAGACCCTCCCTGATCTCCCAGCGATGCTCTTAGCAGCATCATTTTTTTTTCTGCCAGATTTTCAGGTGCCCTCAGTTCCAGGAGCACCAAATCACCTGGATGCCATGAGCTGCTTATGACACAGTTCAAGGTGTGACATCTTTGAGGTCTCTCCATAACACCTCTACTGCAGACATCTGTCTCTGGTGTATCAGCTGTACCTTGCACACATGTCTCTAACCATCTGTCCACTGTGGCTGTCTGTTCACACATCAGATTGACCCTATGTTCTCTGTGACACCAGGTGAGCTCTGGCACCAGTGCCCAGCAGATGATTACTGAATGATTAATAAAACTACTCACTCCACCTGCTTCTTTTAAATGGGCTCCGTTTTGGTATGATTTGGTGTGTGAACCATTAAAACTTTTCAGAAGTCAGGATTTGAAACAAACTTGGTAAAAAGTAGTTAAGCAATGTCTTCGTTGTAAAGTGAGAAACCAAGTTGCTTGGAAACAGGTGAAAAGCTTAGCCAACAGCTTCACAATTCACAGCCTGGCACTCCAGTAGCCCTCTCTGGACAATTGCCCAGGTTTTCTTGTTTTCATTTCTGTGTTTTAATTTACGAGTTACCTTTATATTTCTATTAAAACCTTACTGGCACTTGTTTGTGAATGAAACAATTTTTTTGAGAGTTTGTTAATTGTTCTGTGTGAGTGTGGAAAGTTTCTTTCATATAAGATCATCAATTCTTTTTTAAAAAATAGTGTTTTAGGCTTTCTCCTACATAAAGAAAGTGGTGGGGGTGAGGAGCTGGGGGTGGGCCAGATGTTCACATTATATTTCTATGATTTTGCTGTTGGAGATACTGAAGATCATTTTGCTGGGCTTTGCTCTCTTAAATTACAGAAAAGTGCATTTGGTGAAGTTTAGTGTTTTTAGTAAACATATACAAGATGTCATAGGGCTAGAATTAGTGAAGGAATAGGGTTCGTGAATGAATGAGCTCAATCTTAGTAATGAAATGTTTGGAAAGCAACAGAACAAGAGAGAAAGAGCATCAGAACATGATTTAGGTACCCCATACATTTATACAAATAAAAAAAAAGGTATGTTTAGGGTCATGGAAATCACATACCTAAACTGATGGTTAAACAATAAGTGGCAAGTAACAGTTTAGCTACAAAAAATGTACAGGAACACATAAGGAAAGTTACATGGGAACGTTCAGAGAGGACCAAAAAAGGTGGAATAAGATTATCTGCTCTGTTATGATCCCCTGTATTTCTCTGCTCTATGTTCTTCTCTTGGGCAGTCTTTTCCTGAGATGTTTTCATGTTATTAAACAAAAATAACAGAAATGAATAAACTAGATCAATGTATTTACAAGATTTTTTGAGTGCCTGCAGTATGCCTCGGTGTGGTGGGAACTTGGTGTACTGAAGTGAGTAGCATGATCCTGAAGAGCTTAGGAATCACTAAGTTCTCATAAGTGCAATAGAAGAAAAACTGGTAGAAGGAAGTCAAATGAAAATACAAATTTCTAAAGAAAATAAGTATTTACAAAGGAATTTGTCTGCATTAATTTCTGTGGAAAAGTTAGCTATGTATAGAAGAAAGAAACTTGTTAGTAATTCTTTCATTCATTCATTTATTCATTCAACAGTGAATCCCTGCCATGGTAGTACTAACTACTTGCACTGTGGTAGTGCAAGGGATACATTTGCTGTACAAGTAGTTAGGAATTTTTTTTTTTTTAGTGCTTTGTGTGTGCTAGGCTTTATGCAAATGTACAGCCAAGCACAGAGGTTAAGAACTTTGGAATCAAACCGAAGTGGTTCTAGTCCCAGCTCCCACTTACAAACTGTGTGATCTTCAACAATTCATTTAACTTCTCTAGATCTCAGATTTTCTCATCAGTAAAATGAGCGCAGTAAGAGTACCACCCTCACAGCATGAAATCAGATTTTCTGTACTCTATACAAACTCACTTTCCATGACGCTGGCATATGGCAAGTGCTGACTCAATGCTGGCTCATTTCCTTAACTGCTTTTATTTTATTCATTCACTGCCCTTCCAGAGGAAACTGCGGTTCTGAGATGTGCCCTGGGTCACTGCCGAGGAGCGGACGGAGCCTGGGAGGGAGGTACCCCTGCCTTGTTTCCTCACACTTTATGGGGTGGGTGTCAGGAATGAGGCTGGAGGGGAAGGCAAAACCAGATCCCTAAGAGCCCCCTGGACCCTGCTTAGGGTGTTTACTTCTATCATAAAGGCTGTGCTTCTGTAGAGACCTAAGGTGGAGAGTGCCAAGGTCAGGTTTGCATTTGAGAAAAATTTTTCTGGCAGCAATATAAAGAATGGTTTAGCAAAAGAAATGAGAATAGCTGGAAACCCAGTTAGGAGGCTGTGGTAGTCCAGGAGCACACTAAGGCAGCAACAATAGGTGGATGGAAACTGGAGCATTTAGGTAAGGGAGAGGTATGCCGGAGGAAGTGATGGTGAGGGAGAGGGGAGAGAGTGGGACTCCACCGCACCAGGGCTTCTGGCTTTATTGACTGGGTATATGGTGGCATCTTGGGCCAAGACAGTGAGTCACAGGGAAGGGGCTTTGAGCCTGGTAAGCTTGGGGCACTTTTGAGACATTGGGAGGAAATGACACATGGCAGTTGACATACAGATCTAGACGTCAGGAGAAAAGTCAGGGCTGGAGATTTTCGGTTTACAGTTGAAGGTATGAGTAGGAATGAGATCATTTACTCAGTCCATCCCACCACACTGAGCACCATGAATCAGGGGCTTCTCTCCCCATGGGGCAAGAGAGGTGAAAAGACAGTCAAAGTCACTACTTTCAGGAGGATTAGGCTCAAGTTAGGATGGGGAGGTGGAGAAGGCATCAAACAAATAAATGAAAACTATAACTTCAGTTATTGCCAAGTGCTAGGAATATAACGTTGCTGTTAAACTGCAAGGTGGCTAACAAGTTGGATAGTCTTTCTTGAAGAACTGTAGAAACAGTCATTAAAAAAAAATAATTTTATAGTTAAGCAAGAAAGTGATTGTACTATAACAAGGGAGACTTATTTCACCATAGGAAAAAAATCATAACATTCTAAGAATAGAAGGAAAAAATAACAATTACCCAAGCCTGCAAGAACCTGTAAGACCAGATCAGCTTTTAAGAGGAAAGTTAATTAGATAACAGGAAGAGGTAAAAATGAGTAGATCATCAGAGATGGGGGAAAAGGCAAATTTAGAAATTCTGAATTTAGTAGGGGAGACAAGTATGTAGGAATGTAAACATATTGCGCTTTCTCTGCATAAACACATTCACATGACGATGTATACACCACCCTTGGAGGCACAGGTACTCAGTGAATGCCTGCGTGCCAAGGAGGGGGACAGCACTGAGCAGGAGAGGTGGCAGGGCCTGGTGGCCCAGGAGCACTCATATAGTCAGGAGACTGATATAAAAGAGAGACCCTGCTAACATGCCATTACAGAGTATGGAATGAGCAAGGAAGGAAGAGGGTGAGGCTGTAAGAGAGTGCACAGGGCCCTCATTTAAATGGACGGGCCACCAGCCAGCACTTCATGCCTGTTCCTAGATGACCCACAAAGTGAAACGAAACTGGATGTGGTATTTAGCAAGTCTGAGATTTGCTGGTTTAAGTACTAAGTTAGCAAAGCAGCCTTGGCAGCCAGAGCAGGTAGGGTAGGGGGCCAGAGGAGATGGGTGTATCCAGGTGGCCAATGGAGGAAGGAGAGGAAGGTTTTCTGGGAAGCCGGCTGACATGTCATGCTTTGTCAGTGGGGCCTCCGCATGGATTCCCTCCACTCCCCCCAAACCCCCAACTCACTACGGGGAGCTGCACAATGACAGACAATGGGTGGTTTTGTACCCAGCAGCTACTCCTCAACCAGTGAGGAATGGGAGAGAGATAAGAAGGTGAGAAACAAGGATTGCTTGTCACCATCCCTGCTCCTCCTGAAGCCCTGCGCTGGGAGCGGGTTCAGAACCCGCTGAAGGTCACCTAATCATTTCACCATGGAGTTCTTCCCCAGATGTGAAACTGCTGGGACTGGAGCAAAGGGTGCCCAAAACTGACTGGAGGAGGAAGCCAGAGCCACACTGGAACGTATGGAGACGCTAGCTCCTGCCTGCTATTGAGGATCTTCATCTTCCCAGAAGAATTAGAGGACCACAGGAGTGCTTGGGAAGAAGCAATTGTGGGAACCTAGGTGAATGATGACCGAGGAGGTGAAATGAGGAAGGAGGCCTTTGGTCTCTGCCAACCGTACATTTCAGGTTGCCTTTTGCTAAAGTCCTGCTGATGTTAATCATTCTCTCCAGCAGATCGCGGCTTGAATCATGGGATCTGAAATGTGGGTTTATGAGAGAAAAACAACATGGAAAAATTGGGCAGAGGCTGGTAAATGTGAACATTCGAACCTGCCCCCGATCTGAGATGGTGGGACAGTGGACCCCTGGCCAGCTCTCCAGGTGTTGCGTATGCACATTGGCAAACCACCTTTATTAGGTGGTGTGACATCTGGGTAGCAATTCTCAACCAATATGATGATCTGAATGTCCCTGGGCCTGACCCAGGTGAGGAGGACACAAAACCATGGAATATGTCTCATAGAGCTTAGTCGGTTTTGGGAAATACTGGACTAATGTTATGTTTTTAAAGCACCTAATTCTTTTTCTCTTTTCTGTTTTATCTAGGCACTGGGAAATCATGAATTTGATAATGGTGTAGAAGGACTGATTGAGCCACTTCTCAAAGAGGCCAAATTTCCAATTCTGAGTGCAAACATTAAAGCAAAGGGGCCACTAGCATCTCAAATATCAGGACTTTATTTGCCATATAAAGTTCTTCCTGTTGGTGATGAAGTTGTGGGAATCGTTGGATACACTTCCAAAGAAACCCCTTTTCTCTCAAATCCAGGTATTTTCTACTTTTATAGCATTCAATGCTTGAAAATAGATGCCCTAAATGACAGCTTGGCATTATATTTATTGACTGTAGATAAAAGTAGGAACAACTGGGTAAATAGTGCACTAGAATAACACTGATAAAAGCAATCTGGTAAATTCTATGCTGTTGTTCCAAGGTACTTCTTAAAGAGATGTCCTCTTCTGCTCAGTGAACTTCTTTGTTGACAAAAACAGTATCTTTGTCTAATTCAGTGCTTTCAAAATGGGAAGAGGAGACAATTTATAGCCAGTGCTAAACAGTACAGATTCATTTACTAGAGAATGAGAGCCTCAAAACTCACAGCCCTTCTCCTGTGGAGCCATGAGCCCAGAGCCAGGGTTTTACCTCAATTTACCTTATCGCTCCTTTTCTAGGATGATTATTACATGTCCAGCTAACTCACCTTTCTCGCTTTTCATTATTCATCTCGTTTTAATGACATTCTTGTATCTGACTTTCTGGGAAATATATATCGTGGTCTTATGATATATATGGACATATATAAGTGTGTGTATATTCATTTATAGACATATATACACATATGTACATATAATATATATAATCTTAAGACACACACACATACATATATGACACATACACATACATACATATAAGACACACACACATATATAATCTTAAGACCCTTCAAGAAACTATTTTGAGGCACTTTTATAAGAACAGTTTTTGAAATACTTTGGCAATGAGAACAAAAATGACATTTTCTTTAAATTATCCAAATTAAATGCGTTTCCATATTTGAAGAAAAAAAGGGAAACTAGGAGCTAGGGTCATCTAGAAACATGAGTTTTCATTAAGAACTAACTGATAAAGGACATATAATTGACAATTCAAAAATATATATTTATTGTTATTGTTATTATAAAATAAATAAGTCCAGGCCATTGGAAACAACAACAGAAAAGTCAGCTGTGTTTGCTGAGAGCAGCGAGCGGGTCCTGCAGCTGGCATGGAGGCAGAGATGGAGGCAGAGTGGAGCGGCTGGGGCTGGAGTGGTCAGTGAGAAGAGTGAGAGGACTTGCTAAAGAACCCCCCAACCCCACCCTGGGGTCAGGTTTACTTGCTGAAGAACCTCCTTGGTCCTCTTGAGAGCTGTGTAAAACATCCCTGGGGCACAGGACATTCCAGAAGTGAGGTCAGAGTCACATGCTAGGATGGAGGCTCCATGGGGGCAGCAACCTCTACTGTCTCACTATTGCCGAATGGACTGTGCACAGTGCCTGGCATATGACAAGTCCTCAGGAAGTATTGCTGGGATGAATACATGAGAGCAGGAAGGTATAGGGGCCACAGTCACAGAACAGCAGATAGTTCCATTTCCTGGAGCATGGATTCTGACTAGGAAAAGCTAGAAAGTTGGATCAGGGCTAGAATGTAGGGCTGAGAAGTTCAGGTGTGATTTGGAGGAAAGTATTGTCTCTTCTTTAAAAGGCACCCATAAGGAGGTAGGAGGTGCAGGTCTTGGTGGAAAGGCACAGCAGCTCCGGAAATCAAACTGCCCCAGCTGGGACTCTGACCAGCCCTTTAGGCTGTAACAGAGAGGGGATCCAAAGTGACATTGCTGTTTCCAGCAGCTGCTGGAAGAGAGGGCTGCATTTTGCAGGGCCCAATGTGGGGGGAAAGGGATGGGGTGGAATAGAATGTTTCCAGGAGCACTGCTTCTTCCAAGACTACAGGCCCAGCAGCCTGGTGTGAGTTCTTCCTACAGTTCTTTGACCCTAATCAAGCCCAGTTCTCCGACCCTAATCAAGCCCAGTTCTCCCAGTGCTAGTGGCCTGGGCACCCACAGGGGTATAACTTGTATTTCTAGCACATTTTAATCTAATTTATTTTAGCTAGATCATGAAATACCTGTAATACAACGCTCCTCATGACATCTTGAAATATAACCCATGCTTTGTATATATGGGATGCCCGGTCCTGTGAGGTTTCTGATATAATAGAGGAATACATTCCTTTGTCCTCAGAGGCATTTCTCTGAATTTTTTTTCCTTCTTGGCAGCCATACCTTAAGCAAAAGATGGTAGCATACTCTCGACATTCAGTCATTCCCCTGGGTACCTGTCTGTGTGCCAGGCACTGTTTTAGGCACCAGGGATACTGACCAAAAAAAAAAAAAAAAAAAGTTGCCCACTGGAGATTACATGTTCAGTGGGGGAATCAATAAATGAGTAAATGGTTTGGTATGGCAGAAGGTGGTAAGGCTGTGGAGAAGAATTAAGCAGGAGGGGAATGGCAAGTGCAGCGGGGGGAAGGTATACCTTGTTGTTTCAAAGAGATGCTCAAGGAAAGGCTCACATAGAGGGCAACATAGCACTGAGGGTCAACGGGGAGCCCTGAGCTTCTTGGGGCAACCAACAGGAAGCAGATTGTCCTTGATGTTCTCACGATAGACAACAGTGGCAAAACTACAACTCTTGATTTTTCAACATTGCCTATGAGTTACTGACAGCCTTGCCTGCCCAACACATCTGTGAGCTGCTAATTATTAGGTTGTCATTCTGGGGCCTCCCTGGCTATCATGTCAGCCATGAATTATCTTCCATGATAATTGGCACTTGTGGAGTTGGCTAATGTTAAGGATTCAGGAGTTCCCCTGCTGAAGCGCACAGACATTCCTAAACCTCACAGTGGAAAACAAGGGATGCATTTCTAATAATCTTGTTACTTTGGATTAGTACTTTTCAAACTGGAGTTTGCAGACTCCTGCATTTTGAAAGCTTTTTATGAGATGTCATTTTCCCACCCTCCTCCCCTTGTTTAGTGTTAGTTCTTAGAAATCAGCGTTAAGAGAGTCTGGATCTACTGGAGGACTCCCTAGTCACAGAGTACCAGACATGACTTCAGGGCAGCATGTCTGTATTTGCAGTCATCTTCATGCCAGTGATAGCCATAAAAACTCAAAGCTTGCTCAAGTGTGGCTAACAGAGCCAGCTGAAGGAACCAGTTGCCTTGCTGCACACAGAGCACCTGGGTTGCACAATGAGAGCCATGCTTGACTACTGATAACAAAAGGTTATCGTTTGTTATCACTATGTGCAGTAATAAGCACCCAGGGAAGAATGTACGCAATCCCAGTGCCAGCAACATTTAGATGAGGCCCCCATGATTAACACAGAGCTCAATAATGCTCTAATGCTGGCATTATTTATTTATTTCTATATTTTTTGAGGCAGAGTCTCACTCTTGTTGCCCAGGCTGGAGTGCAGTGGTATGGTCTCAGCTCATTGCAGCCTCCACCTGGTAAGTTCAAGACATTCTCCTGCCTCAGCCTCCCAAGTACCTGGCATGTGCCTCCATGCCTGACTAATTTTTGTATTTTTAGTAGAGACAGGGTTTTGCCATTTTGCCTGGGCTGGTCTCAAACTCCTGGCATCAAGTGATCTGCCTGCTGCAGCCTCCCAAAGTACTGAGATTACAAGTGTGAACCACTGTGCCTGGCCTGCTGGCATTAAAGAGAACATGACAAAGTTATCAACTGCCATATTAAAATAGGCATTCAAGGACTACTTGCTGACAGTTTTAAGTTTGAACACTGATTATCCCAAGTTTCCAGTGAACGTCTTGGAGTTGCTAATACTGTTTTGTGTATCATGCTTACGTGCTCAGGCATTTTCTGCATTGGTATTGTGGAAGTTGAGATGTACAAATATGTAAAACAATATCTGAAGCCTCCTCACAGTTTGCAACCGAGTTCAAGCAAAACAATATCCACAACCTTAAACTAATACAACATAAAGTGAATATAATGAGGATATTGATTTGAATTTTTATTTACTTCTTAGGGGTTTTGTATTTAATGAATAAATATGTTTTGGTTTTACTGACTCTTGAGCTTTAGTAAATTAAAGTGTTTAACCTTTGAATGTTAATATGTATAATAAGTAATATAATAAAAATTGTTAATAAATATCCATTTTATTTATTTTGTTCCTTAGGGACAAATTTAGTGTTTGAAGATGAAATCACTGCATTACAACCTGAAGTAGATAAGTTAAAAACTCTAAATGTGAACAAAATTATTGCACTGGGACATTCGGGTTTTGAAATGGATAAACTCATCGCTCAGAAAGTGAGGGGTGTGGACGTCGTGGTGGGAGGACACTCCAACACATTTCTTTACACAGGTAATTGTTTCAAAAGGATTGCACGGGCCAGGATGTCCAGATAAGTACTTTGTCTCTTTTGCCTTTGTAACTGTTATTACTCTTTTTACTGCTATTTAATATGTAATGTATATTATATGATCTATAATATATTATATATGTAATATACATTAAATGGGAACGTGTAAATCTTACAAACATTACTAAGAATTTATTGATTTCATGATTCTAGGTCAATTCCATATATTTATGTATATAATAAATATATAAGACATAAAATATGTATAAAACATATATATACCATACATATGTAAAACAAAAAGACTATTGAGCCCCAACCAAGTCATTTATGATAGATTCTTATCAAAAAGCAACATGTCATATAAAAATTTTAAGCATAAACAAAATAATGTAAATAAGGGCCTTTATAACTCAAGGTGGATTTGATTTGTAGGTTGCACAGGTAGCAGAAGCTGGAACTCTAAGTGTGAGTCCTAACTCTGCTGCAGACTAGGAATATAAGTATCCTAGAAGCCACATGACCCTGGGTCCTCAGGAGAGCATGCGCTCTTCCTACCCACTACCTGACTACCCCCACCACTCTCTTTCTTTCTCTCTCAGATTGGTGTTAAGTAGTTTTCATTAGAATAACTCTTTTATGATTTTTTCCACTTTAAACCTATAATGTCCCAAAACTTTTGAATCTGGTTCCACCTTTCCCACTTCCCCTACCTTGCACTGCATAGATCTTTGAAGTATTCCCAAGGAAAGGAAGAAGAGGCTGGTAAACAGTTCTTCTGTCTATCAGCATTCGCAAGGAAGGCTTTGGTGTGGGAACAGCCCTCTCCTTGAAGAGGCTCCTGCTTCTACCATCCTTATGTGGGCTGTCAAAGACCATGCTATTTTGATAAAAGCAAAACTCAAAATACCCCAAACAATAAGTAGGAAATACCCAAAAACATTAAAAGGGATTATCACTAAGGAAGTAATTTTTATTTTCTTTCTAGTACTTTGGAGTATTTTCAAATAATGAATGCATGTTACTTTTGCAATCGGAAAGCAAGGTATAAATTATAAAAAGGAAAGAAACACAATATTGGGTCAAAAGTCCCCATTCCTAATTCACTTGAATGACTTTGAGCAGGTCACTTAGCACCTCTGAATCTGCTAGCTTAGCTTCAAAATAGGGGATGATCATGCTCAAAGTTCTAGGTTACTGTGAAAATTATATGAGATATAAAAATATGTGAGAGCAGTTTATAAACTATGAATAGCTATATTCTGGTATGCAGTGTCATGGAGGTTGCCTGCTTATAAAAATATGTCAGTCAAAATCATAACTCACAAACTAAAGTTGGCCTTCACTTAAGAAAATACCAGTATGAATGTGTGCTAATTAAATTCCTTCACAGATATTTTATTTCTTGGTAAACACAGGCTAAGGAATAATTTCAAACTGAGTTAAACTGAGAGGTTGTGAAATCAATTTATGGGCTACGACCAGTAGTAGGGCTTTTTTTTTTTGACAGATAAGACTAAAATAGATTAGGCACTTACATTACTCCTAAGAATGATAAATCTTGTTCCATGGGAAAAGATGTATATAAGATGTCGAGAGCAGCCCCAGGCACATAGCAGAAAATCCATAAATGTGATGAGGATGACAACTAGCACTTGGACATTGTTAGCATGGATAACATTGCAATCAAACAGCTTCAACAACTCCATGAGGGTTAAATGAACTAAGAGAGCCAAGACTAGGAAATAATTGGAGCAGGTCATTGGGAAGCACTGGGTGGGGTGAAGACTCAACGAAGTCCTTCTGACTCTACCACTAATGGTGGGGTCCTTTCAATGCCTGATTACCCTCATCTATGGAATGAAGGTGGTAACAACAGTACCTATTATAAAGGGTCACTGTGACTTAATATGTGTAATGAATGTATAGGTAAATGGCCTTAGCACAGGGCCTAGTATGTTAGCTGTTCTTATTTTAGTTATGTGCTGGCTCACTGGATAAGACCTGTGAAAACCCAAACCTTAGCTTTTCTCTGAGGCAGTGTCAGCACCCTTGGACACACAGTGGGAGCTAGATATGTCTCCTCCCCCTTATTCCTTTAGAATAATGGTTTCGAAATGTTTAAACTATGACCCGTAGTAAGAAGAACATTTTAGACAGGGAGCCAAAACACACAAACATATATGTGTGTGTGCATTCACATACAAATGTGCAAAAGCACTTGTATGTGCAAACACATACAAGTGAAAGAAAACTTTCACAAAGCACATGGAATGCACCCCCACTTTTCTGTTTTACTGTTTTATTCACTTAATGCCAGTTACCACTCATTAAATTGATTTTCTTGTACTGTAGCTAATCCATGTTTCTAAAAACTCAGCTTCAAATGGGACATGACCAAAATAATGCATGAACACTCAAAGGAGGTTCATCCCTTCATTCAGATGTGAACATTCCTGTGTTCCCCTTGACTTGTCTTTACACCATCTTAATCAATGCTGTCTTACAGCAACAATTAGTCATTCATAGCCTATGGTTTGTGTCCATCAGTGAGTGTGCCCTGATAGACCTGAAAAGATTGGGAGACCACGCCCAGCTTCCCATTATTTCTGTAGCTTGTCCTTTGTTCCCATAACAGTACAGTCATGCCTTAGTATCTGTGGGGGATTGGTTCTAGAACTCTCTGTGGATACCAAAATCCATGGATGCTCAAGTCCCTTATATAAATGGTGTAGCATTTTCATATGACCTGTGCACATCCTCGCATATATTTTAAGTCATCTCTAGATTACTTATAATACTTGATACAATGTAAATGATATGTAAATAGTGTTATACTGTATTATTTAGGGAGTAAAGACAAGAAAAAATGTATGTTCAGTACAGATAAAACCATCCTTTTTCAGAAAATATTTTTTGTTCATGGTTGGCTGGATCCAACAATGCAAAACCCACAGTTAGAGACAGCCAACTGTATGTGCCTTTGCTAAGTAGATAAATTTAGTTAATGATGAAGGACTGAATGAAAGAAAGATTTGAGGATAAAAATTAGAGTTTGCTTATCTGTAAATCCTGAAGTAAATAATTACAGTCTCTGAGAAAACTGAGATAACTAAGACTTAGTCATTTACTTCACATTTCATGATTGCTTACCAAGATTCAACTTGTTCTGATGAAAATCTTCACTTTTCATACTCATCGTTTTGATGAGTGAACTTAACAATTAAAGGTGGCTGGGCACAGCAGCTCATGCCTATAACCCCAGAATTTTGGGAGGCTGAGGCAGAAGAATTGCTTGAGCCCAGGAGTTCGAGACCAGCCTGGGCAAGATAGGGAGACCCCATATCTACAAAAAAATTTTTAAAAATTAGCCAAGTGTAGGGGCATATGCCTGTAGTCCCACCTACTCGGGAGGCCGAGGTGGGAGAATTGCTTGAATCGGGGAGGTTGAGGATGCAATGAGCTATGATCGCTCCACTGAACTCCAGTCTGAGTGACAGAGTGAAACCCTGTCTCAACAACAGCAACAACAGCAAAAACATTAAAGGTAATTCCAGGACACAATAGGGATGAGGCATATTTGCCTGTTTAAATAAACTTTCCTGGCCTTAAGAAAACAACTCTGCTGAATAATTTTATGGAATTAGAATGACATTAAAATAATGAATCTGATAAATATGATTAGTTAATAAAAATACAGTTAAAATAATACATCCCTTGGAATTTTAAATCTTACTGAGAACCATTTCTGCACACACAGTATCCAATATACAAACACACATGGAAGAAAACCTTCCAAAGCTCGTGGATTGCACCCTCATATTTTCTGTTCTGTTATTTGATTTTTTAAATGCTGGTTACCACCCATTACATTAATATTTTTGTATTGTAGCTTGTCATATTTTTTTAAAACTCAGCTTCAAATAAGGCATGACTAAAACAGTGCATGAATGGATCCCTTCCAAATGTTGAAAGTTATTCCAGTTTCTTTTCTTCCCAAGTACCATGCGTATGCAGCTAACCCTAGCATTGGCTGACCAGTCTAACATCAGAGTGAAGAGAAGGGAACTTCCCTCTACGAGGCTTACGAAATGATAAAGTTACAAAGATAAGAGCTAAAATGCAAATGCTTTCTCTAAAGAAGTTAAATCCTAGAGTCACGAACTGGTCCATGTTGCTTCCTTTAGAGAAAAAAGTAGTAAAATGAGCGCAGGTTGAAACCTGCAGCAGGTAAAACAGGGGACTCTATTCTCTGTGCTGTCCTTGAAGGGACTCCAAAGATGCTGTTTCTCTGTTTGCCTCCCAATATTTTAAGGGAGTTTTGGATTCTGCAAATCAGTCTGGCTAGCTGTGGCCTTGGGTGAATATAAGCACCAGTTTCTATAGCCACAAGTTAAAGGGATTCGAATTGTTAATTCTGTCATCCCTCCCATTCTAACATCCTGTTATCTAGAAAATCATCCATACACAGAGCCTGAAAGCTTACTTTTCAGGATTTGGGGAAATAAAAAAAATTTGGTAGAATACCTCATACTTTCATTAGGCTACTGATATGAACTTAATTATTCCTCTAACTCCTTTAAGGCTCAGACCATCTGTCCCCCTTCTTATCACTCTCATCTAATCACCTCCAAGCAATGTCCCACGTCACTGAGAATTTAGTACCCAATTTCCTATCTTCTTCTCCACTCCAGCTCCTGCCTTCACCTGGCAGAGTGTCCATGTGGGTAGTTGATCCAATACCCAAAGTTCAGAGTCCCTTGATCTCCCCAATCCAGTGACTGACACCTCCATTCCATTTCAGCAACTTCACTTCTGGGGCCACAGGCTGAGACTTGATTATCTCCAGAATTTCTCCATGTCCAAAACTGAAATGGGATAGTTCCCTTGACCCCTTCGTGGGACTCATGAAGGGGTTGTCTTGTTTACTCATCCTGCAGCTCTCAACTCCTCATGGGAGGGAGAGCACATAGGTGAGTGAGTGCAGAGGGTGGGACAAGTGCTTCTGGGTGCTGGCAGGAGTAGAACTCTGTGTGGCCCCGCGGCAGCATCTAGGTGAGTATCTGTGACCCCTGGAGCCCCAGAGGGCATGTGTTACAGTGTGCTCTTTTAGCTTTGCTGTCCATGGACAGCTTAAGTGTTTAACAGCTCAGTGTGACAGCCCTCTGTATCCTGAACTCTCGTTCAGCATCCAGGAAGAATCAGCTTGCATGAACAAATTGAAGATGGTGAATGTGGAGAATTTTATTGCTGATGAAAATGGCTCTCAGTAGGATGGGGAGCTGGAAAGGGGATGGAGTGGGAAGGTGTCTCTCCCTGGAGTTAGGCCATCCCCAGCTGAACTCTTCTCTGAGGTCCTACCGTCAAGCCATCCCTCTGAAGTCAAGCTGCTTTTCACCAGTGTCAAGCTTCTTCTTCTCTTCTCTCCTTCTCTGCCATTCCACTGCCAGTGGATCCTGGGGTTTTTATGGGGACAGGATGGGGGGCAAGGCGGGCCAGGGTGATTTTGGAAAAGGCAACATTCGGGCAGCAAAACGGGGATATAAAGTTCTCACTTTGGGCCATGGGTCCAGACTTGAGGGTGGAGCCATTGCCAGGGACCCCACCCTTTTCTACCTAGTATTTCCCTGCCTCCACTCTCCAACTCTCTTATCACAGGCCTCCTATCCATAAATCTTTCTCACTCCCTTATTTTTTTTTAGAGCTCACCTTTAGCCTTATGAAACCTCAAGTCTTTTGAATTCCTCTTTCCCTCCCAGTCCAGCAGGCTTCACTTCTCTCCTTGCTAGCCTGGAAGTGTCCATTACACCCTTGACTGTGTCGAGGCTGACACATGGAAGGCAGGTGTCCGGTATTGTTAAATGAATGTTAACAAGTGCAACTTCTTTAAAAAGTAAGATTTCTTTATTTGATTGATCAGTTTTTTTTTAATTAAGTATCTAATTTCCATTGCTTCTGGATTTAGGCACACATATTGAATATAAAATTCAAAACTTTTCATGTATCTAAAGAAATAATTTTAATGACCACAGAATTTTGCTCTTAAAACAAATGGAGCTTGCAATATAATTATAACTAAGACAGACTACAAGCACCTGCTGTGTTTTCTTCATGCTGCCATCAGGCTGTTGCATAGTCTGATGGGATGGATGCATCCCTGCTGTAATATGAATAAGTAAAGAGGGTGGGAGACTGCTGTTGGTGTTTACAATCATTATTCATCTCTCCATTAATTTTCATCCTTGCAGTTGAGATAATCTTGCCTTTTAGAACAATAAAACAATCTTATTACTTACAACATTCACAAGACAGGGAAACACTCTTCAACAAAGAACCATTTCCTTTGGGCATTTGATAAGAACTGCTGACATCTGTGTTTATTAAGTGATGTGGGAGAATCAGCCAAGGGGCAGAGGTGTGGGTGGTAGCTTCAAAGATAATTTCCTGACTGAGTGTGGTTGGACATGTTGGCAATCCCAGTGTTTGCAATTCCAGTGCTTTTGGAGGCAGAGACAGGAGCATCACTTGAGCCCAGGAGTTTGAGGTTGCAGTGAGCTATGATTATGCCACTGCACTCCAGCCAGTGTGACAGAGAGAGACCTTGTCTCAAAAAAAAAAAAAAGGACATTGCTTTCCTGGTCTTTTTGAATGTGGTAAGCACAAGGACTTCTTTGTACTGGTGGTCATCCACTTGGGTCCTTTCAGTAAAATTCTGGCCATGGCCCAGCCTGAGCAACTGCTTCCTTTACAGAGCAAAGCCAGAGCCTTCTGGTTTGTAATTTTTGCAGCCACATAACACTGATCCATTTTAGCTGTCTTATGAAACTGCTTTCCAAGATGAAGTGCGACTATCCAAAACCAAAATCTAAAAAGAATGACTACAGAACAAATGGCAGTCCAAGGTCATTTGGCAGGGTTGAATTATAAGGAAAGGTGATGGCCAGCTACTGTGAAGTCTTAAGCCCACTCATAGGTACAAATCTCCTACTAGGACTGAAGTTTGTGTTTCCTTAACTTTGCTGCTTGATGGTCTTCTGCAGAGGATCTCATTTCTCCAGCTTTCACTGGGAAGTGGCATGGGGTTTTCGAAAGTGCTTTAAACTCTAAGAACTGGTTTTCTCTCAGGCTTAGCCACCACTAGCTGTCTGACTTTGGACAAGTTACTCAACCACTCTGAGCATCAGCTTTCTTTTATTAAAATGGTGACAGTGATATGGCTACCTTAGAGAGTTGTGGAGATTGAGATAATATATGAACAGAATATATAAATATGTCTATATTAGACATATATGATCTGTTAAATATATATTTTATATATGTATATAGAGAGAGAGAATATTAGAGAACTGACATATTTATCTCAGACCTATTATGTTCTAGGGCCCAGTTCTGCTCATGTATTATCTCTCTATATATATAGTATTGAGAGAGAGAAAGAGAGAGAGAGCTAGAGAAATAGAAACCAGTAGGATATATCCTATCTGAAGAACTCTAATACAGGTATTTCACTGAACAAAATGGCTTCTCCTTAAAATGTATTCCAACACCAGTTTCCCCTCCTTGCTTCTCATACATATTAATTCACAGAAATTATATTGGTCATAAAGCGGTAGGACTATGAATAATCTTTTTCTTCTGCATTTGCCAAATATTCTGTAATGATAGTTTTATTTTTATAACAAATTTTTAAAGTCCCTCTAAACCCTATAAAATTAACTACTAATCCTAAACTTGAACTGTAATACATATTTTTGTTAAATAAAAAAATAAGATATCCTAAATTTGAGAATCTAAGCTAAATTCACAAAATGACTAAATGTATCTTCTTACTTTTAAATGATAAGAAACCAGGAATGCAGTGGTTTAACCCAAACAGCCTAGGTATTCTTCACTCATTTCTCTTGTCCTCAGTATATGTTTCCCCCAGGCCAAGAAACATTTATGGCTAGGAATTCATGACTGCTCATCTGTAAGACACTCTCCAAGTACTCTGTCATGATTTGGAACCAGAGCTTTGGCCGTCCATTCCAGATGACCTCCAGGTTCTAAGCTTTATCTGAAGTACTCCACACTGCATTGCGCACCAGCATGATGGGAAGGAATGACTCAAGGGAACTGGGCATTCAGACCACTCACCAACTACACACAGCCTTTCACACAGCAGTAGACGACCATTGTAGGAAGACCTCTGGCCAAATGCTTATATATCAGGAGTATATCAATGTATGGTCACAGTTACCTCCTTTTTAATCTCAAGAAATAAAGTCATTACTTCTGAAAAGAACACCAGTAATGGAACTACACGGGCATGCCAAGATGAAAATTAATCTCTCTCTCTCTCCACCCCATTCTTTTGGCCACTGCATTTTAACAGGCCAGAGTGATAGAACCAGAAGGTAGCTGTGTTTCGATGATTTTTGTTTTCTTATTTTTAAACATTGCTTTATAAAAGCCTGTTCTATAATGTAAGAAGTGAATAGGAATCCTAGTATCTGGAACGATGCTGAGCCATGGAGAAGGCCAGATTCCATGTGAAGAGAAGAGGCTGGCAGAAAGCTAAGTATTTGCTCGCTTTCCCTACTCTGTATTCATGGAGCAGCCATTCCAAAAGATGACACACCAGACCATGGGCCTGGTCTTGCTAGGCGGTGGAGATCCAAAATGCTGGGCACTCACTGGAGCTCTGTGAAGATCTGTTGAATGAGTGACTAAATGTGTGGTGAACTGTTCCCTACCTACAGGGTTCCCTGCTTTGCCCAGCCTGTCAGGCTTGGGTACAAGCAGATAGCCTGGATTGGATTTCATGAGGGCTTTGTGCCCACTCTGGATACTACCGGAAGATGCATAATCTCTTTAGACTTCCTGGGTCATCACTGAAAGGCCAGAGGCAAGAATTTGAGCAGTAAATCGAAGCATGTGCAGAGTGACATAGTCTGGGCATAGATAACAGTAACTGACCCCTCAAATTTCCTAAAGTTGACATGACAGCTTGTGCATCATGGTTTGGTACAGAGATGACTGAAGAGACAGTGGTTGCTCCTCTGGTTGCTGGACACCTCTTGAATGGGCTGTGATGACTGGAGAGCGTGCTCTGTCCTGGTCACCTGAAGGTGCTCCTAGACTAGCAGAAGCAGAGATAGCAGCCAGGCCTGACTGGAGAGCTGGAGGGACTGGGTGCAGGGGACTTCTAGGCCAGCAGTTTCTGTGCTGTGCTCAGAGGGGCTCTGGTGGCAGGAACCTAGTCCTGGGTTTCAGCTCTACCAGGGTGCAGCCTGAGGAACTCAGCTTTCCTGCTTTATTGGCTTGCCCTGCCACAAAGGATTTCTTGTGTGTTAAACATACTAATAGCTTTAAAAAACAAACAAACAAACAAACAAAAAAACTATTGATTTAAACCATTAATCAAATCTTTGGTTTTACAAATTTAGAAAATAAAATTAGGCCCCAGAGACTAAATGTCTCTCCCATGGTCCAGAAACCAGACTGAAACTGAGCTAGTAGCAAAACCCATTCTCCTGTATCCCAACTCCCAGTTCAGGTTCCTCTTCATTAGCCCCCACCCAGCTGCATAGTTGAGGACATTGAATTGAGGGGACCTGGGGTAGAGGGCTGGCACTCAGGCATCGCTGGCTTCTACATGATTCCACCACATGGAAAGCATCATAATCATGTATGATCCATAGAAAAGTGTTTGCTAAACTCCTTAAGTTGTCATTCAACAAACATTTATCTAGCACCTACCACATGCTAGGCAAATCCTAGAGACACAGCTGCCCCTGCCCTCATGGAACTAAATGTCTTGAAAGAGATACTGGCCCTGATCAGATTTTTAAAAAATACATAATTATGCAAATAAATCATATTATATATAATTACAAAGCATGGTATGAAAGGAAAAGTACAAGATGCTGTGAGAGCGTATAAAAGGAGGACTTGGCCAAGTCTAGAGGATCATCGGTGAGTGTTCCCTGATGGACTAACATTAGGGCCAAGATCAGAAAGATGTCCAGGAGTTAACATGGTCAATAATCACTGTTAATCTTTATTAAGCATTTCCTTTGAGTTGAGTCAGGCTTCACTTGCTGCATTAACTTCTTTAATCTCCACAATAACTCTGTAAGGTAGGTGCTTTTACTTTTTTTCCACTTTACAGATGAATAAACAAGAAGTAAAAAGATGTAACTAATTCACATGTAGCCCTCTGGCTTCAGAAGCTCTTTACTCCATAAGGTTCCTGGGCATGTGGGTGTGGTCTAGGAATGGGAAGAGGCTAAGAATGCTGAAGGGCAGACTGAATGTTCTAGATGAAGCTGGCGTGATAAGAAAGGGCCACATCATGTGGGTCTTATAGGTTATGATATTCATGTTAAAACTGTTAATGTTTTTGAACTATCTAAAACCAGGAAGTGCATGATCATATTTATGTTTTAGAAAGATCACTCAGGCTGCTGTGTGGAGACTGGAGTAGAAAGAAGCATAGAAGAGACCTACAGAGACTAGGAAGCTGTCACAGTAACCTAGGCACAAGATAGTAGTGGTCAAGACTAGCTTGCTTGAGGAAGTGTAGAGAAGTAGACAGATAAAAGGAGCATCCAAGGAGTGTGCACTTCTAAGTAATTTAAAAGAAAGAGTCAAGTCCCTTAGAAGCAATCATTTGAAATAACCTAATTACCAATCCTTTTTATCCAGTCCTCTTATGTTGTCCCAATTCAGGAATTCTTAAACCAGTTCTTGTGTTAAAATCACAGCATGGACTGCCTTACAACATTCTATACTTCAGTCCATTGAAAACCACATCAGGCCAGGTGGGTGGCTCATGCCTATAAACCCAGCACTTTTGGAGGCCAAGGCGAGAGGACTGCTTGAGCCCAGGAATTGGAGACCACTGAACTCTAGCCTGGGCAACAGAATGAGACCCTGTTGAAAGAAAGAAAAGGAAGAAAGAAAGAAAAAAGATGAAGGAAGGAGGGAAAAAAGGAAAAGAGGGAGGGAGGGAAGGTGGAAGAAAGAAAAAAAAAAAGAAAGAAAGAGAAAGAAAAGGCTGCTCCCTGGCACTTCTGTCTATTACCATGTGACATGAGAAGGGCAATTGTCCAGACCCACACTTAGGTTCACCACATTCCTTGGCTCCCAGGACAGAGTCCTTTGAGGTTCCTTCAAGCACCCACACCATGCTGGGAAATGCAGCCTTTATAAACTCCAGATGTCAGTCCACAACTCCACAGCCCCGTTGGGTTTGGTTCCTGGATGAATTCTCAGCTAGATGACTGGAACAGAGTTCTGGTGAACATCTTCCTTCCTGCCAAGATGACAAGTCAGGTTTCTAAAGACAGATGTGTAGCTCTTTGTGGAAAAAATATTCTGGGCACGAACATCTTCGGCTGAACAGCATGGAATGGTGTGGAAAATGTGAAGCCCTGGACTGGTTTCTGTGTCAGTGGTTTCCTGGGACTGCCGAGTTAAAGGGGAGCAGAAAGGGCTCAGCTGTGGAGAAGGCAGAGATTAGCCAAACTAGACCAGCTATCGCCCAGCTGCATGGTTAGCATCTTCCTTCTTGTTCCTGATTAAGCCCATTTAATATGCCAATGACAAAAGGATCATGAAGGTCTTTCCAAATGAATGAATGTTTTCTGGAGCTGAGATTGCTGGCTCCTATTTGCATAGTGCACGCTGAGGCACCTGACCGGATTACTGGATTCCTAACTTTTACATTCTTTTTAAGCTCAGATATTTCTACGGAAGGCAGAAAGATAAAGGCCAAAAAAAGATCAGGCTTGCCTAGCTCTGGGGTTTCCAGGAAACTGACAGACTCCTGATACCTGCAACTAGTGCTTTCTCTCCCTGGGCGGGGCGTTCTCCGCCACCTTGTGGACATTTGGGGAACTGCACTGCCCAAGCAGCTATGATCAGAGGAACTGACAGAGGCTGTCATAACCACCTGCTCCCCTGAAGTAAAAACCAGGCACCAGGTTTGCCCAAAGGAGGACCAGCACATAGCAGAATGAGGCTGAGTAGGATGTTAACCTTCCATGCTGGTCTTCCATTCATCACGTTATCTGCCACTGTCACAGAAAACAACTGCATCCACTATGGATGGAGATGAAACAAAGGCTTTCACTGGATCTCAAGTTGGGTGCTTCTGTAAAAGTAAAGTTCCAAGACCTTTTTCTTTTTTTTCCCCCAGTGAGAGCAAGAAAATTGGACGTTAATATTGGCAACAACTATTTCCTGCTTGTGAAGCGTTGGTATTTGCAGTGCTTCTGCCCTGTGGTTATTGAGCTGAAAGGGGGGCTGCTCTTGACATAGGAGCATGGCAGGATTGGGTTCTTCATAACATAAGAACCCAGCTTGTCTTATGTGAAAAGAGAAGCACAGAAAGAGCTTGGGACACAAAGATGCAAATCCTGGGTTTGCATTTGATTTGTTAGTGGCCTTTCACAACCAGCTTGCAGACTTTAGGAAAAAAAAATACATGGTAGGCTTGTGGGTAGTGGAGAAAACATAAGCTCCAGAACCTCACAGCCTGGGTTTTCAGTCTGCCTCCTCCCAACCCTCATCACATACCAGCTGTGTGACCATGGGTACTCTGTCTATGACAATCAATTTTCTTGTCTGCAGAGTACAGATAATAGAGGACCTGCCCCATGGGAAGCTCGGAGGACAAAATGAGATTAAGCCCAGGGCCTGGCTCATGGCCGATTCTCGTAACAGGTCCATGTGTGTAATCAACATGTGCTGAAGTTCTCTGGACCCTCTGTAAATATCTAATAGGAACGACTAGCCATGGGTATGATGAGGGAGACGATAGAAACAGTAATGGGGTCAAATGAATCTGTCCCATAGTCTCTAATTTGAAACAGCTGAACTGTGCCATTGTCTCCTTGGAGGTAAGATATAAGCCACAGAGTGCCTGAAGTAGGTCTACAGTTAAGGAACTTAAATGTGCTAAGTGATTAAAGGCTGGGCTGCCTGCTCCCTGTATGGCGACACTCTCCACCCTCCTGCATACTCTCCACTACTCCAGGCAGTGGTGGGCCTCCTAGCCTCTGGGTGATGAGCAGCTCCCACATCTCCCCTTTGAGACAGAGGCCTGCAGAACCTGACCAGTGTGGGGGCTGGCTGGGGTCAGGAGTGTGCATGCTGGTTGGCCCTCAGGGTAAATGTGGCTCTTCTAAAAGACACCTGAAGGGATGCAAAATTTAGCAGCAAACCCCAAGAACAGCTCTTTGTCATCTCTGCATCTTCTACTAAAGACATATACTTTTAAGCTCCAATGTATATGTCTAGGGTTTCTAGAGATTGCTGCTATTCCCTTATAAGGGAAAAAATACACTCTTATTGTATATTTATTGAGCACCTACAATGTGCCAAGCACCCCAGCTAGAGAGTTTAGATATTTAATCCTCTCAGCTGCCCTGTAAAATATGGATTGTTTAAAATGGATTTCATTTAAAATGGATTTCGCCCACTTTATAGGCAAGGAAACTGAACTACAGTATGGTAAAGTGGCTTGGCTAATCCACTTGGCTAGTGAGAATGGAGCCACAGTGAGCCTGGAGGATACTCTTCGCAGCGTTCCATCTTTGTGTGCCCCACAGCACAAGCACAATGCCCGGGTCTTAGGAAGAGCTTGGTAAATGACTGCTGAGCTGAGAATGGTAGGATTCATGTACCAAAAGGGCATTCGGAAATGGGCAAATGCCCAGACAGGGCTCTGAAAGACTAGCTATGTAGAGCAACAGATGGCAAATCATCAATTTAAAACTCTGTCATCCAGCCAGTGGCCTGCTGGCCTACAGCCAGCCATGTATGTACAAGGGCTGACTTGATCAGCTGTGGCTCTTTTATTTCAGGCAATCCACCTGCCAAAGAGGTGCCTGCTGGGAAGTACCCATTCATAGTCACTTCTGATGATGGGCGGAAGGTTCCTGTAGTCCAGGCCTATGCTTTTGGCAAATACCTAGGCTATCTGAAGATCGAGTTTGATGAAAGAGGAAATGTTATCTCTTCCCATGGAAATCCCATTCTTCTAAATAGCAGCATTCCTGAAGGTAAGTGAAGTTCAGGGGAATGTTCCACCAATCTAAAATTTAGATGGCTGGATATTTTCCTCCTTCCCATTTTTTTCCTTTAATGTTTCAGGAAAAGACTATAATACTGTTGAAGAATTTAGTTTCTTCCTTGAGTTTGCCCTCTTCATGGATAGATTTAAAACACACCCAAATGCCAAAAGCCCCACTTGCTTCTTCAAGTCTTCTCAGCATCAGATTCCATACATCACTGCTTCCTCTGCCTTTTAAAATCTTGATCCTGACATGCAAAAACCACTCTCAGCTTGTGTTTACAGGAGAGATAACTGAACTAAAGGGGTTCTAATTGGGCAGAGCGGGGCTCAAGTCCTGGCCCCCCAACTAGAGGCAGTGTGCCTTGGGCAAGTTGCCCAATCTCATGGGCCTCAGTTTCTTTATCAAATGAGGTAGTACCTTATTTTTACGTCTGAGTCTATTGCGGGATCTGGCCAGCAGCCCACAATGCAATGGGGCTCTCTCTTTGTTCCTAGGCGGATCGGCAGGTTGAGAAATAATAGACACACACAAGATAGTGAAAGCTGGGTCCAGGGGGCTAATAATAGACACACACAAGATAGTGAAAGCTGGGTCCAGGGGGGTCACTGCCTTCTGGTCCTGCGGTGCCAACAATGCACTGGATATACCAGCATTTATTATTAAGTTTAGTGAGGGCAGGGGTAGGTTAGTGAGGGATTTAGGGTCATTTGATTATGAGGTGAGATGGTCATATGGGGATGAAGTAATTCTTTAACATTTGTATGTAGAAGTACAGTACATTTGTATGTAGAAGTACAGTATACAGAGATAAGAATTTACAATATAGTGTGTGCATCAGTAATTTCTAATAGAGCCTTAGAACAGAAACACAGTCTTTCCATAACCTATGATTAGCAAGATATTAATCAGCAGTAACAATTGCAACAAAAACTGGTTACAAATAATCCATGGAAACAGGACATGAAGCTAGATAACCGGTTAGACCAGAAATTCTCAGAGGGGAGTATGCCTTAACCCTAAAGAGGCCTAGAAGAGTGGCGGCAAGATGAGGATGTTTATAGCCCTATCTTATCCCTATGGACAGGCGCCCTCCCATGCGTCCGTTTATAGGCTCCCCACAAGGGTCGCATTCCATTCCCAGAGCTATGAACATCTGCTTTTCTGGGATAGGAATCTTGGTGATGTGAAACCTCCCTGACTGCACGTTCATTCGTAGGCTCTCTGCAGGGGGAACCACATCACGTGCTGTTGGCTCGTTCTGGCAGTCCAACCTGGCATTGTCTTTACACAACCCTGCATGCAATTTTGTATTTACAATAATCAGGAGCATTTCATCTTTCATTCTGTAGCAATAGTTTCAGGGGGTCTCCCTACATGAGTCTCAGAATAAAAATACATTTTTATATCATTGATTTTCATATGTATACAGAACACACTCCTGTGCTTGTCTCTCACCTTCCCTTTTCTGTTGACTATGATCACGTCAGGAAGATGAGGTGCACAGCACCCAGGAGAGCCTGTAGTCACAACACAGGCCTCTCAGTAGCCATATGGGAAAGAGGCCCAGAACCACACTGACAGCGATAGCCCAGATGAACCTCAGCAGGCCTTTTATAACTGGCCCTGGGCCTTTCAGAGCTCCTACCGCCACCACTAATGCTGTCCCAGGTGGACCAATGGGTAGCTCATACAGATGTGATGAGTTGGTAGATGTTCAGAATATTCTTAAATTAAGATGCATTCCAGGTCTTATTACCAGGAAACAAAATAGAAGTTCCTAAGGAAATTTCATGGTCAAAACCAAAATGCACACAAATATGGTAAAGAAATACGTTCTCACAGCAAGTAAGATAGATGATGTTTCATTCCTTTTCCAGAATTTAGCCCAGTGTGAGATTTGCTTTAATTGTAGGCTATCTTCTTTTCTTTTTTCTAGATCCAAGCATAAAAGCAGACATTAACAAATGGAGGATAAAATTGGATAATTATTCTACCCAGGAATTAGGGAAAACAATTGTCTATCTGGATGGCTCCTCTCAATCGTGCCGCTTTAGAGAATGCAACATGGGCAACCTGATTTGTGATGCAATGGTAAGTCATTAGCAGGAGTGGACATATGCTAGGGAGGAAGGAAAGGAAGAGGGAAGAGGAAGGAAGGATGTGAGAAGGGATAGACCGATAGCTACAGAATGAGGGATTTCAAAACATTTTTAGCCAGGGTGGTGGCATGTGCCTATAGTCCCAGCTACTCAGGAGGCTTAGGTGGGAGGATGGCTTGAGCCCAGGAGGGTGCAGAGAGCTATAATTGCACCACTGCACTCCAGCCTGGGCAACAGAGCGAGACTCTGTCTCTAAAATTAAATAAATATGAAAAATAAATAAAACATTAGTGCCTAAACAAAAGCCTGATGTAGCTTCATACTCAGTACCTTCCTAAGGTGCTGGAAGGAGATCAGGTAACCACCAACATATTGCTTTACAAGAACTAAAACCTTTATTCTAAGGTGTTCTTAGATGTCTGAATTTTAGATGTTGCTTTCCTTTTGTAAGATGACGCAAATGCACAAACTCTGCTACCCTGCAGATATCAACATAATAGATAAAAGCATATCTGTTTGGCCATACTGTTTTTCCCTCATCTGTTCACTTGACTCCAGAGAACCCTGGCCTTGTGTGACAGGAACCTCTTTCACAGGCACAGAAAGACAACACACAGTTTTAATGGTAATAACAAGTCCTATGGCTGAGCAAGACCAGCTATGAAGAACAAGCGCGTCTACTTGTCACCGGGCAGAATGGCCATGGTAGCTCCCTGGGGGCCTTACTGAGCCAAGGTCTCCTATGTCGGACCACCACTTCCATGGGCTCACAGCCCGCACCCAGGGAAGTCATTTCTGTCAGTGCTTGGCATGCATTGCCTAGTGCCCAGGATACAACTGCACTCAATAAATGTTTGCCATGTAAATGACAACAATCATGCTCATGCCAAGACCAGACTCATGATGTCTCCTCAGCATAATGCAGTCAATGCCAGAGAAGTAGTTAAGGAGAAGCTGGTATATAAATGTTAAGAGAAGTCTGGAGGGAAACAACCCAGGCTGTTGGCAGTGCTTATCCACTCTGTTAAAGAGGCTAGAGCAAAGGAGAGCTTTTGCTTTTTATTTATTTATTTATTTATTTATTTATTGAGACTGAGTCTTGCTCTGTCACCCAGGCTGGAGTGCAGTGGCATGATCTCAGCTCACTGCAACCTCCATCCCTTGGGTTCAAGCGATTCTCCTGCTTCAGCCTCCCAAGTAACTGGGATTAGAGGTGTCCACTCCACACCCAGCTAATTTTTGTATTTTTAGTAGAGACGGGGTTTCACCATGTTGGCTAGGCTGGTCTCGAACTCCTGACCTTAGGTGATCCACCTGCCACAGCCTCCCAAAGTGCTGGGATTTACAGGTGTGAGCCACCATGCCTGGCCTTTTTTTTTTTTCGCTTTTTTTCTCCTAAATGAGAATATATTCATTTTATTTCTTATAACTAAACATATATTTTGTAAAATAAAAGTAAGAATGAATGTGATTCTCCCCAGTTTCAAAAGGCTGTCTCTGTCTTTCCAAAATTGCCAACTTGGGAATCAGCTGCAGCCATAGACATGGAGGCCAGGTTCTCTTTGGCATGAGGTCTGGTGTTGACCAGGCTCTAGGGCCAAGCCCTCAGAATCAGGCAGAGGGCATGGCCTGCCCTGGAGAAGCCTGTGCAGGAGTGACTCTGCAGGCCACCTTGCATGGGAGGCCCAGTCCCAACACCAGGGCTACAACTGAGAGACCATTCTGCTAAGGCCACCTGGCCTGACAGTATGGGAGTTTTAGGACGGGGAACTAAGAGTTTGACATGGACTGGTAACAGTATATTTTTACTTCTGGGAGCATAAAATTAGTTCTAATTATAGTTGAGAGATCCCTGGGAACACAGCAGCAGGTGAAAAGCAGCTTTATTTCCTCTCTAGAGCTAACCAGATTCCTGGAGCTGATCCTAAGGAAGAAGAACCAGAGTAACTAGTGTAAATCTGTGCTACTGTTGCAGATTAACAACAACCTCAGACACGCAGATGAAATGTTCTGGAACCATGTATCCATGTGCATGTTAAATGGAGGTGGTATCCGGTCGCCCATTGATGAACGCAACAATGGTATGCTCCCAGGCCCAGCTCCTCAGTGTGTCATGTTCTCTCTCTGATCTCCTCTTCTGCTGTGGTTCTTGCCCTGAACACACCCATGTGCAGCCTCAGTTCATCTCTGCTGCCAGCCATGTACCAGAATGTCAGTCCTTTAAATTAGGGTTAGCCATTATTAAAGTCTAAAACCTAGCCCGAAGGACACACACAAGCTTGTGTGTTCTTATATGTATTCACACACAGAAGCTGCAGGTAAGATTAGTGGAACCCAAACTTGGTCTGAATTTCTGATTTACAAAGCTATACTAGTTGTTTCTGATTTATGCAAAATAACAACAGATGCCACCTTGGCATCTGAAAAGAGACAAAATCACCAATCTTCTGTCCTGAAAAAGACATACCACTGGATTAAAATGTTACCTTAGTTTATTTACAGATATCCAAGATTATATCATATGGCAAAACAAATCAACTACACAAATACTCAAGACACTCTTGTAGCCCTCCCTGATTTACTGTGAAAACCTATCAGTATCAGTACAAGGCCCCAAACGCATCCCATTGTCAGACAACAGGGACAGGTTGCAGGGACACATTGTTTGTCTGGAGGAATGGAACAATGCAAAACAAACTACTGGAGATCCAGCCCCAAGCTAGCAGATCTAAGACTGAGCATGGTGAACTTCTGAGGCACAGCCATTTGTGAGCTCCTGCCATCTTGCCCAGTGGTGGACTGCAGGGCCAGAGGCCTCCTAAACTCATTCCCTCCCTCAGTGTCAGGAACCACTTAGACATAGCTGATGATGCTCTATAAACCTCCCCATGTCCCCCTCATTTCTTCTCCCAGCGCTGAGGGAAACTGGTCATGGTGTAAGCATTTTCTCAAGCTATTTTCCTTCTTGCTTCATCTGTGACTACCCTCAGGCACAATTACCTGGGAGAACCTGGCTGCTGTATTGCCCTTTGGAGGCACATTTGACCTGGTCCAGTTAAAAGGTTCCACCCTGAAGAAGGCCTTTGAGCACAGCGTGCACCGCTATGGCCAGTCCACTGGAGAGTTCCTGCAGGTGGGCGGTAAGTCACCCATCCTGTAGGGCTAGCCCATCCAAAGTGACTGGCATTTCCTGCTGGTTGGCTCAGCTTCCCCTTCACCAAAATTCCTGTGATCAAGTTGGTTTGGATTTTTCCCCACCCAACACCAATACCTCATCCTTTAATGGCTGTGGACTCTCAGAGCCACTAAGATTAGGTTGGGGTCAAAGCGTCAAAGCCTCAAAGCCCCAAAGCCCCCAAGCCCCAAAGCCCTGGCAATAAGCAGTATTTGCCAAGTCTGATTTGGACATCAGATGGGCCCTCTAAGCAGGACAGCTGCTTTGAGGTCTAGTTTCTAATAAAATCTTAGTTATTTAAGCATTCAATTTTTTTTTTTTTTAAATCCTCTCCTCTGTTCTTCTCATCGTTGCCTGGAACCATGCCAAGATTTAAAGGAATGCTGTCCAATCTGTATTAACCAGGATGATTCCTGGAAGGAGCAGCCTACTGCACAGACACACCTGAACACCTGGGTCTAGTCCCGCTGTGACCTGGGGCAAGTTCTCAACCCCTCTGGGCACAGGGAGAAAACCTTTCCTGTTTATCTCATGGGCTGCAGTGAAAGTTGAACGGAAATAAATGCTTCCTAAATTGCCAAGGGCTTCTGAAACACTTTTTGTTAGTAATTCCACAGTCCAGTGAATTAATCCTTTAAAAGCAATCCTATTTTACCTGGAAACCATAATCTGGCCTCATTTTTTTAACCTTAGGCTGTGGTCCCGCTTGACAGATAGAATTGCTTTGCTGAGTTTTCCTCTGCAGAACATATTGCTGTTGAGATTGAAGGGCTACAGAAGGCAGTGGGGCCCTATCCTACTGCCTATGGGGCAACCCAAACATCCTCCATTTTCCCAGAAGGGAGTTGAGGGAAAAGCAGTTTTTTGATGCTCTAGCAAAGCACTGCATAGCTCTATGCCTTGTGAAAGTCACCCAATCCCAAATGATTACCATTTAATGGTCTTCAAAATTGTAAAATGCTCTGTGCCTCTCATCTGTTTCTCACTTTCTAAGGCCATTGAATCAATTTAGCAGGCCAATTCGGTATTTTAAGGGAAAAACAGAAAAAGATGTGGCTTCTCCGTGTAGAGTCACCCTTTGCCCATTCTGGTCCAGAGTTGGTTTTCCTTCCAGTGGTTCTCATATGTCCTGGAAGGACTCAAGGATAAAGGGTGGCTGCAATGTCACAATTCTCTTGATAAAATTTCACTCAGGTTTAAACCAAAGGAAAAACCACAGCTCCATGCCCCAGTTGTAGAGTTTGGCCAAAATTCCTTAGGAAACAGAAATCTCCCTTTGGATCTGGTGAAAACAGACTCATTTCTTTTCTAGGAATCCATGTGGTATATGATCTTTCCCGAAAACCTGGAGACAGAGTAGTCAAATTAGATGTTCTTTGCACCAAGTGTCGAGTGCCCAGTTATGACCCTCTCAAAATGGACGAGGTATATAAGGTGATCCTCCCAAACTTCCTGGCCAATGGTGGAGATGGGTTCCAGATGATAAAAGATGAATTATTAAGACATGACTCTGGTAAGCATGACTGTCTCTTCCTTTCTCTAAAGAACAACAAAATTGGGCCAAGAAGGGGAGCTACTAGTGGTGCCAGGAGGGCAAAGTGACTCCCTGTATTGCTGACTCCCTCCTGCTTTGCTTGTTGGAAAGCAGCAGCACAGCACAGCAGAGAGGAATATGTACCGTCACTCCCCGAGCACACACATGCCTTCATCCAACCCTGGAGAGAAAACATTTGTAAATCAAAAATGTTTTAAAATTCTTTTAACTACATCTAAGCAGCTATTTAAATTGTGAAATATAAATGAGTTTTGCATTAACAGAAAAATCACACCTCTGGAATTTTAGGATACGGAAAACCATCACATTAAATCATTTAAATTTTCTTTCTTGAAGAAGTTTCTGTGTGAATCAGTCAGGTAGAAGTGGATGGGGTAGGCGCCGCCCTTTCAGCACAGTGGGTTGGTGGTACAAATCACAGGAATAACCATACTTGATGTCAGTTGGTATTTCTGGCAGCATTGAACGACATTATATGCCAGCCTCACTTTTGGAAATTCTGTTGAGAGTCACATTATGTGCATACAGACTACTGACAGAACACACTTCCCCTTCCTCTTCCTAGGGCAGAGATCAGCATGCTTACAAGACATACAAGCAGCTTCTTGGCATCTCTGGGAAGTTCCACCAGGATCTTCCTCAGTCTTATGCTGGACCTGTCATTTTAGCTACTTATTTCAAGGAGCGTGGAGGGCAGGACCAGACCAAAGGAGGCAGCCCTTCCTGGGAGGAAAGGTGCTGGCTTCTTCTGTCCCTTCCGTGACAGAAGATGGAAGGACAGGCGTAAAAGCCCCATGAGACAAAGAGGCTGACAGCCATCAGCTGTCCACCACTCAAGGCTAGACTGAAGGATGTCAGAGAGAGGAGCTCATGCAGAAGGCTAAGGAAGCCCTGGACCTAAGGGTTCTCAACACTGGTTATACATTAGAATCACTTCAGGAGCATTTTAAATTAAATACCAATGGCTCGGCCGCAGCTCTTAAGAGATTCTAAGTTAATTGGATTGGGGCTAAACTCTTTTTCAGTGATTCTAGTGTACACCCAGAGGTGAAAACCACTGAAGAGAGAAGGGTTCTTAAGTACTGGAGTGATATTTTTAGAATAAAATTCTGTTGGGTTCCCATGGGTTTGTTGTAGCTATAGGCAATTAGCATTTATCCTCTACTCTCTTTGGTAAAGGAAATCCCCCAAGTCCCATCATCAATTATGTGAAAATAGTTATTGGGCAGGCAAACAAAAGGAAGCCAGTTTTATCTCTCAACTAATTGCTCTTGACCCAGTTCCCTAATGCCCTTGTTCTGGAGTGGTTCAAAGGCTATAATGTCAATGACCTCTTTCTAGAGTCATCACAGAGCTGAGGCAACTCTACTTCCCCCAATTACCCAATATTGAACAACAGACACATTTTACATCTGGAGCATGAAAAAGCAATCAAATTCTTGGTACTTATGATCACTAGCGTTCTTGTCTTCTGTGACACTTTACCCCTGCTTATGAAATAGCTTCCCTTTTATAATTACAAAGGACTACCTTACTGTTGATTGATAATTACCTTTTCTGTAGTTAAAATAATGTATATGTTTTTCTAGGTGACCAAGATATCAACGTGGTTTCTACATATATCTCAAAAATGAAAGTAATTTATCCAGCAGTTGAAGGTCGGATCAAGTTTTCCACAGGAAGTCACTGCCATGGAAGCTTTTCTTTAATATTTCTTTCACTTTGGGCAGTGATCTTTGTTTTATACCAATAGCCAAAAATTCTCCTTGCCTTTAATGTGTGAAACTGCATTTTTTCAATTGAGATTCAAATCTGCCTTTTAGGACCTGGCTTTGTGACAGCAAAAACAACCTTTACAGGCTCCTAGAAGCTGAAGGTTAGAGCATTATAAAATGAAGAGACAGACATGATTACTCAGGGTCAGCAACCTAGTGAGTTAGAAAAAAAATTAACATAGGGCCCTATAAGGAGAAAGCCAACTATGTTGAGTTTACGTGTCCAAATTTTAATAAAATTTTACTAACAATTTTAAATCATATTTTTCTTCTTCATATCCATTTCTAATCCATCAAACAGCTTATGTTTACATAAAATTTTATCATTCACAAGGAAGTTTTAAGCACATTGTCTCATTTGATATCCACAACTTACTTTTGGTAGGAAAGAGAGATGTTTTTCCCACCTGTCAGATGAAAAAACTGAAGCTCAGAAAGGGTTGAATTGACCATACAGCTAATGCTGACAGATCCAAGACCTAGACCTAGGTCTTTTGAACTCAAGTCCAGCATTCTCAACTATATCAAGTTACTGTTCAGAATGATACTTAATATCTCCTCTCTTCATAATTATCAATAGCCCCAAGCTTATGGATGACAAATCTCTGCTTTATTTCTTGTCTCTATTTTTTCACTTTATAGCTCCTGTTATAATAGCAAATTTAATGGTATAAACACAGGATACCATCCTCTCTTGCAACACCCATGTGCCTTTGATGAGTCAGGTACCAAGCTGTAGTAGATAATGAGAAAGGCCAGAGGCTGCAAAAGACAAAGGACAGGAGAGAAAAGAAAGGGAAGAACAGGACACCAGAACTGTTTTATATTATAGAAAAGCAAGAGCTAAAGAGCATTTACACATGTTAAACAGATATTTATTAAGCATAGTGCCCGACACATGGCATTAGCTGTTATTTTATGAGATTCCATCAGCCCTGCCTCTGTCCTCTTTCTTCTAACATGAAGGTATCATGAGAAGAGAACCTTCTAAGATAAGCTGTAATTCTAAACCTGCACTTTTCCCTCTCCAGCAAGAGGCTAGCACTGCATTCATTCTACTCATACCACACACCCAGTTATGGAATGTTCAGAGTTCTCAAAGAAAATAAATGACTTTAGGAAGAGGTATACATTTTTTAAGTCGCTCTGCCTCCAAATCTGAACAGTCACTGTAAATCATTCTTAAGTCCAGATATGAGAACTTCTGCTGCAAAGGTGGACCCTCTGAGTGGGTGGTCAGAAAATACCCATGCTGATGAAATGACTTAGGCCCAAAGAACAAATACTTAACGTGGGAGTGGAACCATATGAGCCTGCTCAGCTCTGCGTTAAGTAATTCAACAAACAGGAGGCTTTACCTTAAAAACAGTGTGCAAATGGCAGCTAGAGGTTTTGATAGGAAGTATGTTTGTTTCTTAGTGTTTACAAATATTAAGTACTCTTGATACAAAATATACTTTTAAACTTCATAACCTTTTTATAAAAGTTGTTGCAGCAAAATAATAGCCTCGGTTCTATGCATATATGGATTAGCTATAAAAAATGTCAATAAGATTGTACAAGGAAAATTAGAGAAAGGTACATTTAGGGTTTATTTTTTACACTTGGCCAGTAAAATAGGGTAAATCTTATTAGAATTTTTTAAAGAACTTTTTTTAAGTTTCCTAAATCTGTATGTGTATTGTGAAGTGGTATAAGAAATGACTTTGAACCACTTTGCAATTGTAGATTCCCAACAATAAAATTGAAGATAAGCTCTTTGGTCTTTAATAGTTATTTCTTCTCTCATTCAAACACCTGCAACTAAAGACAATATGACTGAAGGAAAACTCTGACAGATTTTCACTGGTATCATTTCTCTTGATCATAAGCCACTTACCATCTGATAACCCTCCATCCCCCCTCACACCCCAAAAATGAGAAGAAAAATGCATTCAATTTTTAAGTAAGAGAGAAAAGTGAGTGGTATTTTAAGGAAGACTACTAAATTTGGTGGCTTTGAGATACAGAATCTGATATAAAAATGGTTTTGAGGCCAGTATTGATTCCTACCAATAAAAACTTCCAAGTTAATGTTGAGGATTTTAATTTGCCTGTACTGGCTGTGTGCCTAAGATCTTCCTCAAGTATACTAATAACACAATGAGTTGGTTTCGTTATACCTCAATCAGTCAGACACATTAAAACCATGTTAGCTGTCTTTGTTTGGGCTATGTATTAGTCCGTTCTCATGCTGCTAATAAAGACATACCCGAGACTGGGTGATTTATAAAGAAAAAGAGGTTTAATGGACTTACAGTTCCACATGGCTGGGGAGGCCTCACAATCATGGCACAAGGCGGAGAAGGAGCAAAGGCACATCTTACATGGAGACAGGCAACAGAATGCGTGGAGGGTAACTGCCCTTTATGAAACCATCTCATGAGACTTATTCACTATCACGAGAACAGCATGGGGAAGACCTGCCCCCATGATTCAATTACCTCACACCAGGTCCCTCCCATGACACATGGGGATTATGGGAGCTACAATTCAAGATGAGATTTGGGTGGGGACACAGCCAAACCATATCATTCTGCCCCTGGCCCCTCCCACATATCATGTCCTCACATTTCAAAACCAATCATGCCTTCCCAACAGTACCCCAAAGTCTTAACTCATTCCAGCATTAACTCAAAAGCCCACATTCCAAAGTCTCATCTGAGACAAGGCAAATCCCTTCCACCTATGAGCCTGTAAAATCAAAAGCAAGCTAGTTACTTCCTAGATACAATGGGAGTACAGGCATTGGGTAAATACAGCCATTCCAAATGGGAGAAATTGGCCAAAACAAAGGGGCTACAGGCCCCATGCAAGTCCAAAATCCAGCAGGGCAGTCAAATCTTAAAGCTACAAAATGATCTTCTTTGACTCCACGTCTCACATCCAGGTCATGCTGATGCAAGAGGTGGGTTCCCACAGTCTTGAGCAGCTACATCCCTGTGGCTTTTCAGGGTATAGATGCCCCCACCCCACCCCCCGGCCTCCTGGTTGCTTTCATGAGCTGGCGTTGACTGCCTGTGGCTTTTCCAGGCACATGGTACAAGCTGTTGGTGAATCTACCATTCTCACAGCCCCCTTCTCACAGCTCCTTTTCTCATGGCTTCATTAGGCAGTGCCCCAGTGGGCCTTCTCACAGCTCCATTAGGCAGTGCCCCAGTGGGAACTGTGTGTGTGGGGCCCAACCCCACATTTCCATTCAACACTGCCCTAGCAGAGGCTCTCCATGAGGGCCCTGCCACCACAGTAAACTTCTGCCTGGACATCCAGGCATTTCCATACATCCTCTGAAATCTAGGAGGTGGTTCCCAAATCTCGATTCTTGATTTCTGTGCACCTGCAGGCTCACCACCACATGGACGCTGCCAAGGCTTGGGGTTTGAACCCTCTGAAGGCATGGCCCGAGCTGCACCTTGGCCCACTTTAGCCACAGTTGGAGCTAAAGCAGCTGGGATGCAGGGCACCAAGTCCCTAGGCTGGACACAGCAGGGGGTCCCTGGACCTGGCCCAGGGAGCTATTTTTCCCTTCTAGGCCTCTGGGCCTGTGATGGGAGGGGCTGCCATGAAGGTCTCTGACATGCCCTGGAGACATTTTCCCCATGGTCTTGATGATCATCATTTGGCTCCTCCTTACCTATGCGCATTTCAGTAGCAGGCCTGAATTTCTCCCCCCCACAAAAATGGATTTTTCTTTTCTATTGCATCGTCAGGCTACAAATCTTTCAATTTTTTTTTTTTTTTGTATATGTGCCACTGAAGTGAGCACAAATCTTCCAAACTTTTATGTTCTGCTGCTTCTTGAATGCTTTACCATCTAGAAATTTCTTTTGCCAGATAACCTAAATCATCTCTCTCAAGTTCAAAGTTCCACAGATCTTTAGGGCAGGGGCAAAATGCCACCAGTCTCTTTGCTAAAGCATAGCTAGAATCACCTTTGCTCCAGTTCCCAGTAAGTTCCTCATCTCCATCTGAGACCTCCTCAGCCTGGACTTTTTGGTCAAAACCATTCAACAAGTCTCTAGAAAGCTCCAAACTTTCCCACATCTTCCTGTCCTCTTCTGAGCCCTCCAGACTGTTCCAACCTCTGCCTGTTACCCAGTTCCAAAGTCACTTCCACATTTTCAGGTATCTTAATAGCAGTAACCCACTCTACTGGTACCAATTTACTGTATTAGTCCATTCTCACGGTGCTAATGAAGACATACCCAAGACTGGGTAATTTATAAAGAAAAAGAGGTTTAATGGACTCACAGTTCCATGTGGCTGAGAAGGCCTATCATGGCAGGAGGTGAAGAAGGGGCAAAGGCACATCTTACATAAAAGCAGAGAAGAGAGCATGTGCAGGGGAACTGCCCTTTACTTAACCATCAGGTCTCATGAGACTTTCACTATCACAAGAACAGCATGGGAAAACCCACCCCCATGATTCAATTACCTCCCACCAGATCCCTCCCAAGACACATGTGGATTATGGGAGCAAATTCAAGATGAGATTTGGGTGGGGATACAGCCAAGCGATATCAGGCTGCTATAGCAAAATACAATAGAATGGTTAGCTTATAAATAACAGAAATTTTATTTCTCACAGTTGTGGAGGCTGGGGAATCCAAAAGCAAGGCACTAGTAGATTTGGTGTCTGGTGAGGGCCTGCCTCCTGATTCATAGATGGCACCAACTGACTGTGTCATCAGAAGATGGAAGAGGCCAGGCAACTCTGGGGCCTCATTTATAGGAAGCACTAATCCCATTCAGTGCCCTCATGACTCAATCACCACCCAAAGGCCCAAACTCCAACATCATCACATTGATGATCAGGTTTCAACATACAGAGTTTGGGGGAAAATAAACATTCAGACCATGTAAGTAGCTGCCTTCAGCAGTCTGACACAAGAGTAGGCTGGGTTTCTTAGAGGAAAGTTTAGGCTGCTAATAGGTGTCCTTCAGAAGAAGTTGCTACCTCTGTATGTAGTCCCATGGATGTTTGGTTTGGCAAGAAGCCGTAACTGCTTGCCAAGATTAGGTAAAGTTTCCTGTATTCGTTTCCTGGGGCCACCACAACAAAGTACCACAAACTAGTTGGCATAAATGACAGAAATGTATCATCTAACAGTTCTGGAGGCTAGAAGTCTGCGGTCAAGCTCGCAGTGTTGGTTTCTTCTGAGGGCAGTGAGAGAGAATCTGTTCCATGCCTCTTTCCTAGCACCAGGTAGCCTCTAGCCTAAGGCATCCTTGTCTTATATATGGTATTCTCTCCATGTCTTTACATCCTTTTCTTTTTTTACATGATTATATTTGTGTCCAAATCTCCCTTTTATAAGGCCATCAATAATACAGGATTAGTGCCCGCTCTATAATGACTTCATCTTAATTATGTGCAAAAACCTCTTTCCAGATAAGGTCACATTCTTAGTTACTGGGGGGTTAGGATGGAAGTCCCCCCCCACAGGACTTCAAGATCTTTTTGGAGGACACAATTCAACTGATTACCAGTCCTCACTACAACTCCATAATCAGCTGCAGCAGCCCTGGGGCAACCTACAGCTCTGTGTCCTATATACTTTGTAAATGAGAGGTTATAATTCATGGTGTTGTTTTTTTTTTTTTGTTTTTTGCTGATAAAATTGAAGACATTTTAAGCTCCTTTAGCTCCTATACAGCAAAAGGAACCAGTTTTGTTATCCAATGCAATCAAAGAAAGAGCTTTGGAGTTTTATAATAAATTGGGAGGATCTCAAATTTCTAGTGAGTAGTGCCTCTGAGGCCTCTAAGAACCTAAATGCTTCATGAAAGACATTGTTAACAAATAAGCTAGCTAGAATCTAAAAATAATTAACTCTAATCCATGACAAGGATGGCTGGCATATTAGTTACAACAGTGAAAATTATACTAGGCTCATTATTCATTAGGATACTTGGTTGGAAAAAAATATATTCTGTAAACAGAGACATTATCAGAAGGGTATTAGCTTGCTCCCCAAATCAAGCAACTTGGAAAGCTATCCTAGAAAATGGACAGCAAGGTAAGTGAGGCATGGCTAAAATCCCACCACAAGAACAGTCTTAGTACACAGCCCTGTTGCTGCAGGTCCCCGACTAAGGCTGGAGAGCTGCTGGGTTCACATTCACCACAGCTAAAACCTAGGACATTAGACTATTCTTGTGCCTTGGTTTGTTGCCTACATAGAGACGGGAACATCTAAATTGCTGAGCCTGGTTCAAGTCCAAATTTATAAAGATAGAAGGGTGACTGAGGAATGAACTCCAGCCTTTTGGTTTCTGATAGTGTGGATATGTGTCCCCACCCAAATCTCATGTTGAATTATAATCCTGAGCATTGGAGGTGGGGCCTAGTAGGAGGTCACTAGATTATGGAGGTAGATTTCTCATAAATGGTTTAGTAGCATCCCCTTGGTACTGTTCTAGTGACAGTAAGTTCTCATAAAAACTGGTCATTTCAAAGTGTGTGGCAACTCCCTGCTCTCTCTCTCTCTCGCTCCTGCTCTGGCCATGTGATGTGTCTGCTCCCCCTTTGCCTTCAGTCATGATTATAAGTTTCTTGAGACCTCCCCAGAAGCAAAGCAGATGCCACCACCATACTTCCTGTACCGTCTGCATAACCGTGAGCCAACTAAACCCCTTTTCTTTATAAATTACCCAGAAATGGCCCCTATGAAAATGAATATGAATTCATGTATAAAAACGTGTAAAAAAATAACGTTAAAAACAAAAAAAAAATTACCTTCTAAGTCTTTCTTAAAAACTACACTTTAACCTTCCCCCTCCAGTAACGTATATTCACTTGTGAGATATCCAGACTTTCATGAAAGTCAAAAATGCCAGAGAAGTAAACAAAATAACCTTTTTTTCAGTAAGACAAATCATTAAATAATCTGTAAGCATGTGAGTAATGAAATCAGCCTCTAAAATATTTCAAAGTATTATTTTATAGCAATAAATAAATACGGCTAATCAAATTTTTAACTGGGCTTGATGTTCTTAATTGGATGTTGACTCTTTGTTCAGCTCTAAACTCCACAGATGAAGTAAGGAAGGCTATACATTTGCAGGACAAACATATGTTTTATTTTACTGGTAAAATCACAATGCACAGACTTTATATTATTAGCATTAATACAAACAGTACTCCTGAAAATTTCAATAACTCATCACATTGTGAAACTGTGATTATGTGATCACAAATTTTGTGTCACACTAATACAAATAGCATCATTCCTGCTCATTTACAACATAGATGTATCATTAATCTGCTTAAGTCTTCTTCATCTAGCCTTGCCTTATTCCTCAATGAAAATCTATCTCTGAGGCCAGGCAGGGTGGCTCATGTCTCTAATCCCAGCACTTTGGGAGGCCAAGATGGGTGGATCACAAGGTCAGGAGTTCGAGACCAGCCTGACCAACATGGTGAATCCCTGTCTCTACTAGAAATACAAAAATTACCCATGGGTGGTAGCGGGCGCCTGTAGTCCCAGCTACTCAGAGGGCTGAGGCAGGAGAATCACTTGAACCCAGGAGGCGGAGGTTGCAGTGAGCCGAGATCATGCCACTGCACTCCAGCCTGGGCAACAGAGTGAGACTGTCTCAAAACAAAAGAAAAAAAAAAAAAAAAGAAAAATCTATCTCTAGGTAAAACTATCTCTTTGTGAAAGAGATCCCATCTACTACTGGAGAATAAAAGTGATAATGAACAAACTAGTAATGTAACTTCAGTAACTGCTGTTCTCTAGAACTACAGCACTGATAATGCAGGCTGCTGGTCCCTTGATTATCTGATCACTGCTTAAAATTCTACCCATCCCCATCCTATTCAGGAAAGCCCACAACATGCAAATGAGTGAGGGTAGCATTAACTTTTTGACACTTTTGTAATAATACCCAGCCTGAAACACAAACATATTGTACAGCTGTACAAAAGTATTTTCTTTTACTATATTTTATACTATAAGCTTTTTTTCTATTTTTAAATTTATTTTTATTTAATTAATTTCTTTAGAGAGAGGGTCTCACTCTGTTGCCCAAGGTAGAGTGCAATGGCACAATCAGTGCTCACTGAAGCCTCGACCTCCCAGGCTCAAGTAATCCTCTCACCTCAGCCTCATGAGTAGCTGGGACTACAGCAATGTGCCACCAGGTCCAGTTAATTTTCCTCTTTTTTTGCAGAGAAAGGGTGTCACTGTGTTTCCCAGGCTGGTCTCAAACTCCTGGGTTCAAGGGATCCTCCCACCTCAGCCTCACACCTGGGAATCTGCCTACTTGGGAGGTTGAGGCAGGAAGATCCCTTCAGCCCAGGAGTTTGAGGCTGCAGTGAGCTGCAATCACGCCTCTGCACTCCAACCTGGATAACAAAGTGAGACCCCTTCTCATAAAAGTTTAAAAAACAAAAAACTAAGACACATACACACTAGCGTAAGCCTGCAAAGGGACAGGATCATCAATATTACTGTCTTCCACCTCCACATCTTATGCCACTGAAGGTATTCAGGGGCAGTAACGTGCATGGGGCTGTCCTCTCTTAAGATAACAATGCTTTCTTCTGGAATTCCTCCTGAAAAACCTATCTGGAGCTGTTTTATAGTCAACTCTTTTTTTATAAGCAGAAGGAGTACACCCTAAAGTAATACTAAAAAGTACAGTAAATATATAAGCCAGTAACATAGTGATTTATTATCAATTTTATGTGACTGGAAATACAGTAGGTTTAGTTTGCACTAGCATCACCACAAATGTTGTGCTACGACATTAAGTTGGCTACATCACCAAATGACAGGAATTTTTCAGCTCCATTACAATCTTATGGGGCCACTGTCATATATGCAATCCATCATTGACTAAAACATCATTATGAAGCGCATGACTATACTGTTTTTTCCTATACATACGTACCTATAAAATTTCATGTAAAATTAGGCACAGTAAGAGATTAACAAAATAGAATGATTACAATGACATACTGTAACAAAAGTTATGTGAGTGTGGTCTTTCAAAATATCTTATACCGTACTCACCTATTTTCAGACCTTGGTTGACCTTGGGTAACCGAAACCTTGGAAAGCAAAACTGCAGGGGGAGGGAGAGCATCAGGAAAAACAAAGGAGTACTATTGTACAGTGGACTAAGAAGACATACTCATTTATTTCTTCAGTCAGTCATTTTTTACTCTCATGTTGATTGTATCCGAAATTATAGCTGGTATATATGTCATTATACAGTCTGCTAAGAACAACAGTGGGCAAATTAGACTTCTGTTTATACTTCTATTGTAAAACTATAACATTTTTTAGGAAGTCAATAAATGGTTAATTTAAATGCTTTCAATCATTTCACAGAATCTTCTAATATGCAACTATTACCCTCAGCAAACTAACACAGGAAGAAAAAACCAAATACTGCATGTTCTCACAAGTGGGAGCTGAACAAGGAAAACACATGGACACATGGCGGGGAAAACACACACTGGGGCCTGTGGTGGGGGGCCAGGAGGTGGCAGGGGAAGGGAGAGCATCAGGAAGAATAGCTAATGGATGCTGGGCTTAATACATAGGTGATGGGTTGATCTGTGCCACACACCACCATGGCACACGTTTATCTATGTAACAAATCCACACATCCTGCACATGTACCCTGGAACTTAAAAGTTGAAGAAAAAAATTTAATACTTTTAACACAATCTTACAATATTCTTTATAAATTTCAAAGTGTTTTCGCATATATTTAACTGCATTGTATCTCCCCTAACCAGAAAAACTGACAGCTCTGTTTATGTAAACACATTTAAAAATGTGTTCTTCATGAAGTTCACACTAGAGGACACACACAAAAATGAATAGAAAGGAATGTGCAAAGTAAATTTTTTAAATAAATCAGGAAGCATACTTTTTAAAGGGATCCAGAGAGTGACTACATCTGAAAACAAGCTCCTTTCATGGTGCAACACTGACAAGAACATGCAGACTAGAGATATTAAGTTCAATTTCTAATTTTACCACTCTTTCAAGCCCCCATATCCTCACCTATAAAACAGAAGAAACACCACCTCAGAGTTGCTGTGATGATATATATAAAATGCCTGGCAAATTAAATAGGGATTGTATTTTAGTTCCTTTCCCCTTTCACAATGTGATTTATTAATTTTATATGTACAGACTCATTTGTTTCTTCATTCAGTCTTTTATACATAACATCTTCTTTAAATAGAGCTCACCTATTGTTATGAACTATATCCTCCTAAAATTCATATGCTGAAACCATAAATCCCAATATGACTATATTTGAAGATAGAGCCTTTAGGAGGTAATTTAGGTTAAATGAAGTCCGAAGAGTCAGACCGTAATTCAACAGGATTGGTGGCCTTTTAAGAAGAGGAAGAAAGAATGAGATTTATTTTTACCTCTCCACATGTGCACAAGAGGTCATGTGAGCACATATCGAGAAGCCAGCCACCTACAAGCCGAGAACAGGCCCAGTATGGAACCTAATTTGCTGGCACCTTGATCTTAGACTTCCCAGCCTCCGTAACTGTGAGAAGCACATTTCTGTGGTGTAAGCCACCCATTGTCTAGTGTTTTGTTATGGCAACTCGAGTAGACATGATACACACACAAATTTTTTCTTATCTTAATAAAGAGAATATCACAATTTAAAGAAGAATAGGTAAGGATGACATAAAAAAGGCTGTAAAATATTTTATTTTTCCAGTTTACCTATAACATTTTAAATAATAATATTCAAAATGCTATGGATTTAAATGTGAATAGTTTGATCAATTTCCCACCTGCCCCTGAGAAATCAGTAACTGTTTATTAGGGCTTGGTATTAAATCACTGATTCACGGAAACTCATACATATCCTAGAACTTTCAAGTATTTAAAAATATAATAGAACTGCTAAGAAAACCTTTTAAAAAATTTGTAACACCTAACAATCATTTTTTGAAATCTTGAGAAAAATTAATGAATGGTATAATTAAATTTGTTAGTTTTCTAAATTATATTCAGTGTTCTCACATTACCCAGCTTAGTGTCTAATACATGGATGAAGCTCAATAAATACTCTGAATAAACACTACAGCCAATAACCTAATGCAAAATGCTCAATCTTGACAAACTTGTTTCAAGGATAACTGCACGACATGGTAAGGAATTGCAAAAATTTTGAAACACTGATTCTTTAAAAATAATCTTTTAAGTTAACTTTCAAGAAGTATAAGTAATTCTACATTTTTCTTTTGAAGAGATAACAGACAACATAAACCAAAAATCTACTTGCCTAAATTGTTTATATGAGCTTTGGGAATATATTGATAGTTACAGACAATTCAGTGAAACTTAGAGGCAACCACACAATCACGAGTATCTGTAAGTATTCAGTTTTCAAACTGAACAGGGCTACAACCTGTCAGACACCCAGAAAGAGTAAGGAGAAATCCCTTGTTTATTATTAAAAACTCATATAGGATGTTTTATTTATAGATACACAGTTAACTATGTACAAAATAAAAAAAAGGAAAACCAATCTACTAAAATATATTAACTCTAAATAAGAAAATCAGATCTTATTCCTGTTTCTCCATACTAGGCATAATTATTTTCAAAGCTATACAATACGAAGTTTATCAGTCTTATCTGTTTGCCATAACATCATTATGAATTTTCTCTTTTAAAAGTGGCAATAACAAGTGATGTATGTTCTAATAAAATTTGGATCACAGCTAGCAAATGAAAGACTATGAGACTCAATCACTTTTAATCATTATTAAGTTTGTGTTAGTCTTTATTAAAAACAAAAAATAATTAAAATTTCAGACAGCGATGTACATAATATGTATAAGAATATACCCAAAAAAGTAAATTTCTACCACCCTAGCACAGCAGAAATTTCAATGGGTTATTCTATACCAAATCCAAGTGTTTACATCCAAGATGTCACAGAGGTAACTTCCTTTTGTACCTAAAGTAAAAATAAATCCATTTAATAGAAGACAAGAAGACACAGGTTCATTTGTAAATTGCCTAACAGCTCTAGTGTATTAAAATTCTAACCTAAGACATATATATATTGTAAACCAAAATAAATTGGCTGGCATATGGAGCAAGTAATATCTATGTTCTAGATATGAGAAAAAAGGCAACATTTAATGACAGACCTTATGAAGTCTCAAACAGAGCTAAAGGTTTCCTATTGTTGATTCCCATGAAAATTAAAGATACAAAGTCTGTAACTGCCACCCTGTTTTAATATGGACTTAATATCACAATAACTTCAAAGTTTTTTTTTTTTGAGATGGAGTCTCACTCTGTCACCCAGGCTGGAGTCTAATGGCGCGATCTCGGCTCACTGCAACCTCCGCCTCCCAGGTTCAAGCGATTCTCCTGTGTCAGCCTCCCAAGTAGGTGGGATTACAGGCACCTGCCACCACGCCCAGATAATTTTTTTATTTTTAGTAGAGACGGGGTTTCACCATGTTAGCTAGGATAGTCTTGATCCCCTGACCTCATGATCCCCCCGCCTCGGCCTCCCAAAGTGCTGGGATTACAGGTGTGACCCACCGTGCCCAGTCAACTTGAAAGTTTATAATAAGTAAATAGCCCAAATCTGGTTTCCTCTACTCTACTAAAGTCACACTTCATTGCAATACCACAGCACTGAACAATAGTTGTTTCATCCAACCAAAAGGATTAGTCAAAAAATAAGACAGAAAATAATGACTTAAACCTTTGCTCAAAACTCAAAATCCTCAAGATTCAACATAATAATAATATGACCATGCTCTAATTTTAGTTCATTTTGTGCTTGGGTTTATATAAAACTTGCTTCAAAAATACTCTAGTTTCTGAATTACACAGCATACAATGGTGCAGATGATAACACTGAGCTTGGCCTATGCTAGTGCTAGGACTTACACTCACTTCTTCCCCTGGAAAGACTATATAGGGCCCCTATCTGCTTGTAATTAAAAAGGGATGAAGTCAAAGCAGAAGCTATTCAATAGCTGTCCCCCAGAATTGTTTGGGCATGTTTAATAAAGAAAATAAAAAAGGCAATTTGCTGAGGTTAATTTTTTAAAGAACCACAGAGAACAGAGACAAGGGTTTTCTTACATTTGTCCCTAATTAAAATAAATGTCAGCATACCATTAAGAAAATAATGAATAAAATTACTGCTTTTCAGTTACCTTATTGAGCTCTGGAAACAGTTCCTGTATCACAATGTCCAATAAAACATAAGTCAGCTAAAGCACCAAAATATAATAATAATAAATGTTAAGGCACTAAACATAAAAACCATAAAAATGATAAACACAAAATTAAAGATTGTGGTTACCTCTAAGTGGGAAGGCAGGGAATGGGACTGATAATATAAAACAAGCACAAAAGTAGCCTCAGTAGTATCAATAATGTTCTATTCTCAAAATAGGTAATAAGTACACATGTGTTTGCATGAGGACACTTCATTATGCCTCATTAATTCATTTTTATGTTAAATATTTTAATTTTTAGAAAAACAAGAACACAAAATCACAACTGTATTGAGATCTCAACAGAATATATAAAGCTTATATATAGTTTACATAAACCATAAACATAAAAATGTTAACTGGTTATTCTATGTGACTTGAATAATGGAATTATCCATTTTTAATTTTTTACTGTATTTAATCAATTTTCTATTTCAAATTTTCTACAATTACTATATATTAATTTTAAATCAAAATAATTCATCTTATTTAGAAAAAACTGAAACAAAAAGTAACTCAAATAAAACTTTTTTTCTATCTGAATGTTTAAAATTGTATTGCCTTGGTTTAGTATAGTGTCATTTATACAACTAATGAGTTACCAGACACCTTACTACGTCATTCACCAAACCTAGCCAACGTGAGTTTACCAGCTTTAATGAGCTTTACCTGCTTGTTGAGTACTGGTTGTTGTAAGCCATCAAACAGAAGTCTGATGCTTTCATACTTCGTTTCTTCACCAATACACTTGACTAACAGATCTAAACAAAAAGGCCAAATGTGAAATAATTTTATATTATAAAGTGACTCACCATTAACCGGATCATAAAGCAAAATCACCACCCTGTTTCCCAGATATTAGACAAAAACTGCAAATCAGTACTCCCCAAACCAGTGTTTCTATAAAAGGCTCCTGGACAAGAGGTTTCTATGGTCAAGTTGACGAATGCAGTATCATGTATCCCACTTTTGGAGATTCACAATGGACAAGCCATAACGCAAACTCTGAGAAATGCTGCAGTAAAAAAAAAAAAAAAAATCTGCTAGTTGGAAAATAATACTTATTGTATTACCCCACTAAGGGAAAACAAAACAAATTAAACCCTAAAATGATGTTTGCACATCTGTACATACATGTATAGAAATGCATGGAAAAATGTAAGGATTAACACCCAATGTAGGATAAGTCGACTTCTATACAGTGGGCAGAAGATAGCTTCTACTTTTTATTCTATATATTTTCATAGTGCTCTTAATATCAGAAAAAAAAAGTTTAATTTTTAAGGCAGACTTTTCTCAGTGAATAAGAACACCTAATTTCTGGACTTTTGCATAAGTTACTATTAACCATCTTACAAACCAATCATTTTGGGAAATATAACAAATATCTAAACACTTATTTAGGGTCCAACGAGTTCAGATTTGTGTCTGGCTGCGTAGATGTCATGTACCACTGATATCAATTCTGTTACCAAGAAAAGTAAATCCTTATTAAGATCTCCACTGAATGCTTCCCCAAGCAGACAAAAAAGAAGTTATTCTTATATAAACAAGGTACTCAAATATTTATCCTTTTTCCCCTATCATAACTAAACTCCTAGTGTTAGTCATAAAAAAATTCTAATGCTAGGAGACAAGGCCAAATTTAATTTACAATAGGCATAGTACATCCTTGGTATTTTCAAGATATGTGGTCCAATACAAATCTTTGTTAATCCTCAAACTCACCAATACTACATGGAATTTCCCAATTAATATGCATGAAACTAATGAACAAATATACGTAATTCTTTCAGATCCTTCAGGTGTCACTAAGAGATGAGGAGCAGAGGATAGCAGAAAGGAATGGTAAGCTTACTCAAGAGCTAAGTTACTCTCCCAAACGGGAGTCTTAAAATGAATGTGGTTTCAATTTGTGCCTCAGCAAAATAACAAATTACTATATTCTCTGGCTCTCCATGTTGTTTCTGAGTATCAAAGCTGAGACTGTTGAAAAGTATGAATGCTAAGGGTCATTATATCAGAAAACAGGTAAAAAAAATTATTTCATCATTTGCCTACAGAAAATTTACTCAAAAACAGCTTATGTTCAGTTTTATATTCAGAGCAGATATTTAAGTTATTATTTTCACAAGGAACAGCAGAACTATTCTAAAGCTAGTTCCTCAATATTAAGAATTATCTAAGGTTCTGTCCTAAGACCTCTTCTCTTTTTAAAATAGACTTTATTTTTTAAAGTAGTTTTGTGTTCACAATGAAACTGAGAAGGAAGAGATTTCGCATATGTTCCCTTGTCTCGTCTCCCCCACTATCAACATCCCCAACAAGAGTGTACATTTGTTACAACTGATGAACACACATTGGTACATCATTATTACCCAGAGTCCATAATTTACACTGGAGTTCGTTCTTGGTGTTGTACATTCTGTGGGTTTGGACAAATAGGGATGATATGTAACCATCATTATAGAGTAGTTTCATTGCCCCAAAAAATCCTCCTCTCTTCTCTGCCTATTCATCCCTCCCTCCCCTCCAATCCACTGTCTTCTTAGTTTTGCCTTTTCCAAAACATCAGATAGTTGAAAATATACAGTATGCAGTATTTTCAGATTGGCTTCTTTCTCTTAGTAAGATGAATTTCAAGCTCCTCCATGACTTTTCATGATGTGACAGCTCATTTCTTTATAGCACTGAATAATATCCCATTGTCTAGAAGTATGAGTTGATTTATCCACTCACCTAAATAAAGAACACCTTGGTTGCTTCCGAGTTTTGGCAATTCTGAAGTTGCTATAAACATTCATGTGCAGGTTGCTGGGTGGACATGTTTTCAATTGCTTTGGGTAAATACCAAGAAACATAATTGCCAGATCTCATGGTAAGAGTGTGCTTAGTTTTGTAAGAAACTGCTCACCTGTCTTCCAAAGTGGCTGTACCATTTTGCATGCCCACCAGCAACGAATGAGAATTCCACATGTTCATCAGCAAATGGTGGTGTTGGTGTTCTGGATCTGGGCCATTCTAACAGGTGTGTGATGGTATCTCATTGTTTTAAATGTGCATTTCCTTGATGACATATGATGTAGAACATCTTTTCACATGCTTATGTGTAATCTTCTTTGGAGAGGTGTCAAGATATTTGGCCAATTTTAAAATCAGGTTGTTTGTGTTCTTATTGTTGAGTTTCAAGATTTCTTTGTATGTTTTTGGTAACAGTCCTTTATCTGATATGTCTTGCAAATATTTTCTCCCAGTCTGTGGTTTCTCTTTTCATTCTTTATAGTGTCTTTCACAAAGCAAAATTTTTAATTTTAATGAAGTAAAGATTATCAATTATTTCTTCCATTGTTCATGCCTTTGGTGTTGCAACTAAGAAGTCATCGCCAAACAGAAGGTCATCTACATTTTCTCCCATGTTATCCTCTAAGTTTTACAGTTTTGCTTTCTACAGTTAGGTCTAAAATTGATTTCTTTTTTGTTTTTGAGATGGAGTTATGCTGTCACCCAGGCTGGAGTGCAATGGTGCTATCTCAGCTCACTACAACCTCTGCCTCCCAAGTTCAAGCAATTCTCCTGCCTCAGCTTCCCAAGTGGATGGGATTACAGGTGCCTGCCACCATGCCTGGCTAATTTTTGTAGTTTTAGTAGAGATGGGGTTTCACCATCTTGGCCAGGCTGGTCTCGAACTCCTGACCTCAGGTGATCCGCACACCTCAGCCTCCCAAAGTGCTGGGATTACAGGTGTGAGCCACCGTGCCCAGTCTATAATTGATTTTGAGTTTAGTTTTTGTGAAGAGTGTAAGGTCTGCGTTTAGATTTTTTTTTTTTTTTTTTTTTGCATGTGGATGTCCAGTTGTTCCAGCACTATCTGTTGAAAAGACTATCTTTTCTTCATTGTATTGCCTTTGCAACTTTGTCAAAGATCAGTTAACATTATTTATGTGGGTCTATATTTGGGCTCTCTATTCAGTTCCATCCATCCATTTGTCTGTTCTTTTGCTAATATCACACTTTCTTGATTACTGTAGCTTCATAGTATGCCTTGAAGAAAAGTAGTGTCAATCCTGTGACTTTGTTGTTCTCAATCAATATTGAGTTGGCTATTCTGGGTCTTTTTGCCTCTCCATATAAACTTCAAAATGTTTGTCAATACCCACAAAACAACTTACTGGGATTTGGATTGGGACTGCATTGAATCTATAGATGAAGTTCAGAAGAACGGACATCTTGGAAACAGAGTATTCCTATCCACAAACATAAAATCTCTCTCATTTAGTTCTTTGATTTCTTTAATTAAAGTTTTACAATTTTTCTTATATAAATCTTGTGCATGTTTTGTTAGATTACTACCCAAGTATTCCACTTTTGGGGGTGCTAATGCAAACGGTATTTTTTTTAATTTCAAATACCACTTGCTCACTGATGATATACAAGAAAAGTAACTGAATTTTGTGTATTAACCTTATATCCTACAACCCTGCTAAAATTGCTTATTATTTCCAGGAGCGTTTTTGTCAATTTTTGGATATTCTACAATCATGTCATCTGTGAACAAAGACAGTTTTATTTCTTTCTTCCCAATCAGTATGCTCTTTATTTCCTTTTCTTGTCTTACTGCACTAACTAGGACTTCCAGTACAATGTTGAAAGCAGTAGTGAGAGCATGCCTTGTTCCTCATCTTAGTGGGATAGCTTTTAAGTTTTTCATCAAGTGTGATGTCAGCTATAGGTGTTTTTGTAGATATTCTTTATCAAGTTGAGGACGTTCCCCTCTCTTCCTAGTTTGCTGAGATCATAAGTGGGTGTTAGATTTCGTCAAATGCTTTTTCTGCATCTACTGTTATGATCATGATTTTTCTTCTTTAGCCTGCTGATGTGATGATGGACTACCTTAATTGACTTTTCAATGAATGCTGAACCAGCCTTGAATACCTGGGATAAATCCCACTTGGTGTATAATTCTAACATCCCTGCCATATCTGACTCTGGTTCTGATACTTGCTCTTTCTCGTCAAACTGTTTTTTCTTGCCTTTAATATGTCTTGTAATTTTTTTCTTGATAGCTGGACATGACGCACAAGTTAAGAGGAAGTGCTGCAAACAGGCCTTTAGTAATGTGGTGATAAAATATGGAGGGAGAGGAAGGGTTCTATAGTCCTAGGAGGGGGTCTCAATCTTTTAGTGAGCTTGTACCACTGAACTGTGAACTTCACACATGCTTCTCACGCCCCCCTGACCCCCTTGCATAGGACAAGATGGCTAGAGTGGATTGGAGTTGGGTATTTCCCTTCTTCCATGTGGAAGGCCAGGGCTGGCTAGAGTTGGTTCTTTCCCTTCCATCAGGTCAGTCAGGCTCTGGTTAAATAGTTTCTACTGAGGGTAGGGCCTTGTCAAGAACAGAATGCCCTGACTGATGTATTTCAAAATGGTTCCCTTCTGGCCCCCCTGCCAGAAGCACATGGAGATTTTTCTCCAATATTCACTGTGGGATCTTGGTCAAGGCCCTGGAGGTAAAACTCACAAAGTGTGGATGGGCTGGGCACGGTGGCTCACGCCTGTAACCCCAGCACTTTTGAAGGCCGAGGTGGGTGGATTACCTGAGGTCAGGAGTTCGAGACCAGCCTGATCAACAAGGTGAAACCCCATCTCTACTAAAAATACAAAAATTAGCCAGGCATGGTGGTGCAGGATTGTAGTCCCAGCCACTCAGGAGGGTGAGACAGGAGAATTGCTTGAACCCAGGAGGCAGAGGTTGCAGTGAGCCGAGATTGTGCCACTTCACTCCAGCCTTGGCGACACAGTGGGGCCCCATCTCAAAAAAAAAAATGTGGATGGGTAACCCCATGACTTGGTTCCCCTGGAGTTTTTAATCTCTTAAAAAGGATTTAAAAGGCTGTAGCAATTTGTCAGTTATAGTTCAGGTTTCCCTAGCTCAGCACTGGCTTCTCCAGGGGTTCTGGGTTCACGGGTTTCTGCTGCAGCTAGCTATGATTCTCTCCAACCTGGGGGGCAGTGGCTTGCCGTATGACCTCACTCTCTGGTGAATCTAAGAGTTGTTTAGTTTTTTTAGTTCATTCAGCTTTTTGCCTGTTACCAGGATGGAGTGATGATGGCCAGGTTCTTATGTGCCAGACCAGAAACTGGAAGTCACCCTTTTCTCTTCTTACTCCATACTTTCTCCCTATGTGTGAGTATCTACTCCCTATGTGTGAGATATGTGTGAGTATCTACTCACACATGGCTCCCATTTCTCTACTAATCTATCCTATACCACCTTTTCTCCATCCCTCTTTTGAACCTCGATGTCTAAGTGTTTAACAGACACTTCCTCCTGAGTAATTTATAGGCACTTCTCATTCAAAATGTTCTAAACTAAGAATCATCTGCTTTGACCCCTTGACATTTCTTCCTTGTTATTTCCCATCACAGTAAGAGGTTACTACCACTCATTTCCTTAGTGGCCCAAACCTACCAACTTTACAGAAGAGGTGACTATCCTCCTCCTTTGTGATATCTCTGTAACTTGAAAATGCCTCTATTATCACATGTATGTTTTGTCTATATGCCTGTCTTCCTGCTAGACTGACCTACTCAAGTCCATTTTTTATATGCCTTGCATTTTGCATAGTGCCTGGAATATGGAAGGTGCTCAATAAATTTGGAATGAATGAATTCTGATCTTTTATCACACACACTAGTGAGCTATTCTTATGGTGTCGTTGACACAGGCCTTCAATTGTCCCACGTCACTTTGACCAGTCTGACTATAAGTTATTTTTGAATGAATCTGGCTATTATGTGAGTAGAAACAGCCTTGCCTTAAAGTCCTAATATCTTAGTCTTAGTGCTAACATCTGAAAGAATTATTTAATTACTGTGTTAATTTTAACTGATCTTTGCAACTATTTGTAAAATGAAAACTCACAGTAAAAATTAGCTTCAATAATTACTATACATTGTGACCTCAACGGACTGCTAATCTATATGAAATTAAGTTATTTCTTAAATATTACACCTGGAATGTAATTCATCATTTCTTCAAATGTCTGTTTTGCTCCTTTTTGCTTATCTTGGAGAGAGCGAGGTTCAGTGTTTTCACAGAATATAGCATCTAAAAAAGAGTAAAAAGAAATATTTCTGGAATTTTCATCTATTTATACACAAAGGATTTCCTCATAGTAGAAATACTAATAAACCAAAGCAAAACAAGATTTCTTCCTCTTTTAGATTCAGTTAAAATCATAGAGTACACAAAATATGAAACAAACACATTAGAAAATACAAACCTCTGAGAAGTGTTATGAGTGAGACCAAACGGTGCTCCTGAAATAGCTGTTCTAGTTTACACTGAAGATAGTAATCAGTATACATTTCCAGGGTGTTTTTAAAGAGGATTCGAGTTCCCATTAAGAGATGATGAAGCCAGTCAGGAACCTGGAAAACGACCCGTCCTGAGAAAGGATCAAATGGGATACCTCATTGTTCCAGATGAATTGGTATTTTTGAAATTTGCCAATGTAGAAAACACAAATGACCATGGTCAATATTTTATTTGTAAACACTAGCAACTTTAATATGATCAAGGCCAATTGTATTGAATTATTATAAAAGGTATCTTCAATTAAAAAAACAGTTATGATGGGGCAATACTCAAGATCATTATTTGCATCACAGAAGAAGAAAGATGAATGAAAAACAAGTCTTAAAATAAACCACTTAGATCTTACCTACATACATCAGGTAATCATAGACTCCTTCTACAGTCATCACCTCCATAAAATAATTCTGATTTTGCTTTCTCTCTGTATTTTCAGCACGGTTTGCATTATTTTTAAACAGATCATTGAAAAGCTAAAATAAAAGTTGGAATAATAAAGAGATACATAGTTTATTACATCTGCTGACGATAATCAATAAGGATGAAGTGTCACACAGCAAAGGCATTTAAACTTTTTCCAATCAAAACAGAATATTAGATAGGTTAATATATGCTTCTAAAATTCTCCATTTATGCCCCAAATTGCAATAAAAAATACATGTTCCCCAAAAATATTACATAAAAACTAAAATATTCATTTTAGTTACAGTAGATAATTCATTATCCATTAAAGACCCCTTTGTTTTTATATACCACAAAAGCAAAGTAACATAAAAAGATGTACAAATATATTATTGATAGCTAACTTTAAAACTAACATGATTTAGGCCAGGTGCAGTGGCTCATGCCTGTAATCTCAGCACTTTGGAAGACGGAGGCAGGCAGATCACCTGAGGTCGCAAGTTTGAAATTGGCTTGTCCAACATGGTGAAACCTCATCTCTACTAAAAATACAAAAAAATTAGCCAGGTGTAGTGATGTGCGCCTGTAGTCCCAGATACTTGGGAGGCTAAGGCAGGGGAATAGTTTGAACCTGGGAGGCAGAGGTAACAGTAAGCCGAAATCGTGCCACTGCACTCCAGCCTGGGTGACAGAGCAAGACTGTCAAAAAAAAAAAAAACACTAACATGATTTAAAGATTATAAATCACTATAAGTAGAGGTAAAAATCCAGCTTTAGGTGAAATTTATTTGGACAATATTCAAGGCCCACAAAGGCCTAATCAGTGTGGGGGCGGGGGGGAACTAAAACAAGATATTACGAATTAATGGTTGCAGTGAGCCAGAGATTGCACCACTGCACTCCAGCCTGGGTGACAGAGTGAGACTCTGTGAAAAGGGAGAAAGAGGAGAGGGGAGAGGGAAGAGAAGTAAGGAGACTGTGGAGGAAAGTGTATTCAATTTTATCTGAAGATGAATTTTTTAAAAGCCTCCTAGAAAAGTATCCTGAGAACAAAGACCATATATTCTATTGGCTCTTATGTCAGATATTATTAACGCAGATGCATAAACTTAAAACATTTTTCCCCAACCCAAAAAATAGGAAAAGGGCTCTCCCTTCTGATATACTATTCCCTCTACTCTTTTACATTTTCAGTGTAATTTTTTTTTTTTCACTAAAAAACAGTGATACTATATAGTAAGTCTGGAAAACAGGGGAAAAACAACTCAATTTTGTTTTCCCTCTGTATTTTCAGCACGGTTTGCATTATTTTTAAACAGAAATCTAAAATAAAAGTTGGAATAATAAAGAGATACACAGTTTATTACATCTTAGTGACAATAACCACTAAGGCTAAATAAAGTGACACAGAGCAAAGGAGCATTTAAACTTTTAAATTAAAACTCAACCACCTAACAGCGTTACTATTAAACTTTTGTATATTAACTTGTAGTCTCTATACACATAGCCACAAATCAATGAGGTTCAAAAAACATCACATCCTACTTTTTCATTTAGCACCGTATCAAATATCTTTATGTTGCTTTACAGTTTTCATAAGCACAATTTCATCTGCTGCAAAACACTCCTTGAATAGATGTTCCTTAAAATAATCATTCCTACAATGTTAGAATTTCATGTTGTTTCCAATTTTTCACTTATGTAAACAATATTTTAATAAACACCTTTACATGTTATAAGCTCTTCTCTTATTTTTCTCCCTGACAAATTCCTAGCATTCAGGTCAGGAGGTCAAAGAGCATAAACATCTGATTTATTTTGTTACACAGTATCCATTTATTTCCCAAAAGGTTGGGCCCATTTATTAGTCACCAGGAAAGTAAATATCCAGTTTGACCAAACTTTCATAAATTATTTTGCAAACACATTCCCTATGTACTAAAATTCACACACCAGTATAATTCTTCTTTCCCTATGTTTAGCCTGGTTAATCCTCTGAAATCATACCCATTAGGCCTTTCATATTTCATCATTCACAAAAGTATGCATATATAGTGAAGGCCACCAAGAAAAGAATTTCATAAGAATCTCTCACATCTTTTCAAGCAGTTTTGAATATCAATCTCAATAATCCTGAGGGAGAAGACAAATATTACTAAGACTGATTGATGAACTACACTATGTCTGTTTCTTAGGAGACAGAGCTATTACTGAGGAGGGCTGAAGACTTACTCTAAGAGACACTTAAGATGCCTGAGCAGAGGAGAGGAGTTAGGGCCTATATCTCAATTTCTCCTCTTGAATATTTTAACATTTTTATTTTATAATGATGTTTAATGGAATTTTCATGTTCAATAAAGATAAACATAAGGATCAAGGAAAGCAAAATGTGCATTAATACTGACAAATCACAAACAAAATAACGTAAGCCAAGTTTTCAGCCACTATATTCTTCAGAGCACTAGATAGGTTATCTTCTCCTGTTCTTCCCGACCTGTGTGTGCATTTACTATTCAAGAATCTTAAGTACCAACGAGGGTTTTATAATGCAATAAATCTGTTTTGCTGGAAAACATCTGCAGCTAATAGTAAACCATTATTTAAAATGATAGTAGACCTGGAGGGAATATCAAACAAATTCTAAAAATAAAAAACACAGTAACAATTTTTTTTAAGTTTAGTTATGTTTATACAGAAGATCAGACAACACTGAAGAGGCAGAGCTGGAAGACAGATCAGAAAAAGTAAACATATACCACCAAAAAGTAGCAAAAATGAAGACAGAAAATATGGAGGAAGGCTTAAGAGATATGGAAAACAGAATGATAATTAAATCTGTATTCCAGAAGGAGATAAGAGAGGGAATAGAGAGAAGGCAATATCTAAAGAACAATAGCTGAGAATTTTTCAAAACTGGTAAACTGAAGTAGACTGTTAAAGTAACAGCCCCCAGTGATCATGCTTCTCTACAGCCACACTCTTGTACAGTCCCCTCCCAAATCAACTCTGGGCTTGGCTACATGACTTGCTTTGGGACAAATGTAAGGCAAAATGTTCAACAGAGTCCTGGAAAGTTGTGTGTTGGGCTAAGCCCTCTTAGAATGCTGGTACCATGAGAGCCCAGAATTGCTTGCTGAAGACACATGGCCCAGCCAACCAGAAACATACACAGTCAGACATGTGAATGAGGCCACCTTTGGCCATATTCCAATTCAAGAAGCTCTAAGACTGCAGCCCAAGTGAGACTAGAAGTACAATGCAGCTAAGCCAAGTCCAAATTGCTGACCCACAGAATCATGAGCAAATAAGAGAGTCGTTTGAAACCATTCACTTTTGGAGTGGTTTGTAACACAACAATGTTTAAGTGATTTGTACCTAAAAGTAGGGTGTTGCCATAACATAAACCTAAAATACATGGTATTAGCTTTGGAAGCTAGAGGTAGGTGGAGGCTGGAAAAATGGCAGGAGTCTGCAGTAAAACTTGGAAAAAAATGACAAGCTGTTAGTCAAGTCAGAAAGCAATGAGGTAGCTGTTCTTGGAAATGGAAAACTTACATCACATGGAATGTATTCTTTGACCACAATGTAATTAAACTAGGATCAATAACAACAATAAAGGAACAATCTGAAAATTCAAGAATGTTTGTAAACTTAAAAAAAAAATTATAAATAACCCAGAGGTCAAAGAGGGAATAATAATAAAAAATTCTGAACTGAATAACAAAAATACCACATATTGAAATTTACAAGCCAGTGTTAAAACAGATTTAAAGAAAAATGTATACATTTTAATGCTTATATTAGAAAAGAAAGACTAAGTTAAGCATTAGTTCCACCACAGGAAGTTAAAACTATAATACAAACAAAAGCCCAAAGAAATACAAAGAATTTTTCAAAATAACAGAAATAAAGGGAATTTTAAAAGTCTGACAGAAAAACTCAACAAAGCCAAAAGATAAAATAGCAGAATCTTTTCAAGATTGATCAAATTAAAAAAAAAAAAGAAAAAGAAGACGTAAACAATGTCAAGAGTAAACAGACATAGCTACAGACATCAGGAACAATGAAAAGACAAAATTATTGACAACTTCACACCAATAACCTCACAAACTTAGATAAAGTACAAAATTTGTCAAAAAATATAACCTATTGAAACTGACTCATGAAGTAATAAACCTGGAGAATTTTATAATTGTTAAAGAAATTAAATTGGTTATAAAAAGTCTTCCTACAAAGAAAACTGGAGGCCTAGATGATTTTACCAACTCTATCAAATATTTATAAAAAGTCTACCAAAAATAAAAAATGCTAATAAAACTGATACCAAAACCTAACAAGGACAGAATAAGAAAGAAAAATTATAGGCTATTTCTACCCATAAACATGAATGTAAACTTCCTTAATCTTTTTTTTTTTTTTTTTTGGAGACAGAGTCTTGCCCTGTCCCCCAGGCTGAAGTGCAGTGGTGCGATCTTGGCTCACTGCAACTTCCACCTCCCAGGTTCAAGCGACTCTCCTGCCTCGGCCTCCCGAGTAGCTAGGATTACAGGCACCCACCACCACACCTGGCTAATTTTTGTATTTTCAGTAGAGGCAGGGTTTCACCAAGGTGGCCAGGCTGGTCTCGAACTCCTGACCTCAAGTGATCCATCCACCTTGGCCTCCCGAAGTGCTGGGATTACAGGTGTGAGCCACCACACCTGGCAACTTCCTTAATCTTATAAAGGTTATCTATTAATGCAAAAAGAGCTACACTATACTATTCGATGGTGAAACAATTAAACAATTTCCTTTGTATATAGCAGTCCTAGTCAGGAATAAAACAAAACTGCAATCATTTGGGACAACTGTGTCAATATAAAAGAATTACCAGATATTACTAAAACTAATGTTAAGTCTAGCAAGATGACTAAATAAAAATTTTCTATCTATATATACAATAAAGTTATAAAATGAAAATATTAATAATATTAAAGATACTATTCAGAGTATTAACAAAAATAAAGATAGAGGTCCTCTGAGCTCCCATAGCTCCCCATGCTGGGCACTACACCTTGGCACTAAACAGCTTCTTGAGGACAAGGAATTTATCCTTATATTCCCAGTGCCTAGCACTCAATCGTAGGCATGTAATAAAATGTTTGTTTAATGACTGGATAAAATAGTTTACAAGCCATGAAAATTAGGTAATGCCATCCAATAAACATAAACACAGTATAGCAATTAATTTCTTATTATTGAAAGTTGGTGACATGTAACCTAAGAAAACCACTTTTAAAAATCCCCAAATACAGAAGTGGCATAAGTTTGCAAATATAGTATCCAGAGAAACATTTACCACATTAAAGCAAAGAACCAAGTAATTACACACAATACCCTCTGTATACTGTTCAACTGATTTCCACATAAAGGAAATGTATAGCTCAATCCATTTCATTAACAAAGTATTCATTCTCTCGACAATGAAAAAGTCATCTCAAGTAGGGAAACTTAAAACTTAATATTTCTTTAATGCAATGTGCAGTACCTTCTTGTTGTTTTCTGAAGTAGGGCTGAGAATGGTCAGTTCTGGTCTACTTGGTTTAGGCTTTGGAGATTCACAAGAATTAATGAAATTCATGATAAAAGGTTCCAAATGCTGACCTTTCTGTGGTGATAGATTATTGTAAGAAAATAAAAAATAAAGGTAATTTTTAGTACATAATCCAGCAAAATTTATCAATATTTAAATATGTTTATGATTATCATGTTACAGAACACACATAAATCAGTTATTCACCTCTTTCATTAGTTTTCCAGGAACAGATTTTATAATTTTCCCTGCAATTAAAAGTAAAACATCATTTTAGGAAGGCATAAAACTCTTCATAATTGCTCACATGAATACTTAACCAGGTAATTTTAAATACGAAATAGCCAAGTTAAAACTGTAAAAAGTATTTATGATTGACCATTTCACACTCCATGGAAATTTTCAATAAATATGGTATTCTGAAATATTTATAGATACAATATTTGGGATTTACTTTAAAAAAATCCAGTGAGGTAAGTGGTGGGAGAAGGGATGGAACAAGCCAAGGGTTGATAACAAAGTTGAGTAAGAAGTTTATTACATAATTTTGTCTACTTTTGTGAAAATTTCCATAAGAAATATTTTCAAAGGATTTTCAGTAACAGTGAATATATAATGGTATCTAAAGATATGCAAAGGCCAGTCAAAAAAAAGTTTTAAGACCTGCCTCAATATTTAAAACTATTTCAGTAGTTTATATTCTGAATTTTAGATTAAGAATTTCTATTCTAAATCCTATGTTTGCCAAAATTACTTCTTGATCTCCAGTTTCCCTTATTGTAAAACATCAAACATCTTGAGATTAGTTCTCCAGCATTTAGAAATGACTTAAAAATGAATCAAAATTGATAAGTACAACTTAAACTGCTTTCTGAACGAATCAGAAAAAAAGTAGATTTATGGCAATAGAAGGGGACATTAATAATAACGAATAAAAATACTGTTTTGTGACAGGCAAACCACCCAACCTTCCCACTTGGCTATTTCTGGTATTTCTCGTTCTCATAACACCCCCTCCTTAGAATGTTCCCAAGTTCCTTAAATTATATGGTTTCATCCTATGCTTTTCTGTCTTCTATGTGTTCTTACTGAGCCAAATTATTTGCTCAATCTGATTTCAAATAAAATTCAAATCTCTAATCCCTGCCTGTCTCCTGGACTCTCCCGCTTTATAAAACTTCAACTGGATTCTATAAACTCAGTAAGTTCAAAACTGCTCTTAATGTATCCCCTATTCCAACAAGTAACGCATTCATCCCGTTATTTAAACAGAAACTTGGATCATCCTTGATCATTTCTTCTTCAATCAAACCTAGTCAGTAACCAGGAATACCCAATCTCCTAAACGCCATATATAACCAAATATTTTGTCCTCACTTTTTTCCCCCAATAAAAAGATACACACACACTAAATATTTTGACTCAAATAAATGTATTGATTTGGGTGTGGGTGTGTGTATAGACAGAAGCCAAATGTCCACTTGCATTATTTAACTCACTGATTTAGTTCCACATACATTACTTCAGATTACATCATATAAAATATATTTAGAGGCTAGGCAGGGTGGCTTCACGCCTGTAAGCCCAGCAATTTGGGAAGCTAAGGTAGGAGGATCAATTGAGGAGAAGAGTTCAAGACCAGCAACACAGCGAGATCCCATCTCTACAGATATTTAAAAATTAGCCAGGTGTGCTGGTGTGTACCTGTAGTCTTAGCTACTTTGGGAGGCTGAGGCAGGAAGGATCACTTGAGCCCAGGATTTGAGGCTGCAGTAAACTATGATTGTGCCGGCTGGGCGCAGTGGCTCATGCCTGTAATCCCAGCACTTTGGGAGGCTGAGGCAGGCGGATCATGAGGTCAGGAGTTTGAGACCAGCCTGACCAACATGGTGAAACCCCGTCTCTACTAAAAATACAAAAATTAGCCGGGCGTGGTGGTGCACGCCTGTTATCCCAGCTACTCAGGAGGCCAAGGCAGGAGAATCGCTTGAACCTGGGAGATGGAGGTTGCAGTGAACTGACATCGTGCCACTGAACTCCAGCTGGGTGACAGAGCAAGACTCCGTCTCAAAAAAAAAAAAAAAAAAAAAACCTATGATTGTGCCACTGCACTCCAGCCTGGGCAACAGTGTGAGACTCTGTCTCTAAAAACCATAATGAATACAAATGAATAAAAAATAAAATATATTTAGAAATATTGCTTTTATACAGTAGTAGTAGTAGTAGTAGTAGTAATAGTAGCAGTAGAGATGTAGTCTCACTCTGTCGCCCAGGCTGGAGTGCAGTGGCATGATCTTGGCTCCCTCCACTTGCCAGTTTGAAGCAATTCTCCTGCCTAGGCCACCCAAGTAGCTGGGATTATAGGTGCACACCACCACGCCCAGCTAATTTTTGTAATTTTAGTAGAGACAAGGATTCACCATGTTGGCCAGGCTGATCTTGAACTCCTGACCTCAAGTGATCCACCCACCTCAGCCTCCTAAAATGTTGGGATTACAGGTGTGAGCCACTGCACCTAGTCAATGCTATATTATTTTTTAACTTTTTTTTTTTTTTTTAGATGGAGTTTTGCTCTGTTGCCCAGGCTGGAGTGCAGTGGTGTGATCTCGGCTTACCGTAACCTCCACTTCCCAGGTTCAAGCAATTCTCCTGCTTCAGCCTCTTGAGTAGCTGGGACTACAGGCGCCCACCACCATGCCCAGCTAATTTTGTGTTTTTAGTAGAGACAGGGTTTCACCATGTTGCTCACGCTGGTCTTGAACTTCTAAGTTCAAGTGATCCATCTGCCTCAGCCTCCCAAAGTGCTGGGACTACAGGTGTGAGCCACCACGCCCAACGATTTTTTAACAATTTTATTCAAACTTTTCCAGCTTATATTAGTTTGGTCTGTTTTGATGTTTATGTAAAAAGAATCAGACTGTATATATTCTTTCATGTTTTGTTTCTTTCATTCAACATTTTTAAAAGTTCATCCACATTGTTGCTAGTAGCCTCATGATATGGGTTTTCAACGTTATGACTTTACCACAGTTTATCTGTCCATTCAATTGCTGATGAACATTTGTGCTGTTTCTAGTTTGGGCTATACAAAGAATTCTACTATGAACGTTCTTAAACATGGATAGATTCTCCAAAGTATATATCTGAGAGAGGAACTGCTGGGTCCTTCAGTTTTTATACCAAACAATTTTTCCAAGTAGTTCTTCAATTTATAGTCCTAGTAACAGTGTGTAAGAGTTCGTGTTGCTTTACATCTGCACCGATACTTAGCACTTAGTATAATCAGACTTTAAAAACTTTGGTGAATGCGGTGTTTCCCAAACATGATTCTAATTTGAGTTTCCCTATTAATGAAATTAGGCACCTTTCCATATATTTATTGACCATCTGATTTCCTCTTTTGTGAAGTGTTTTTTCTTTTGTTTTTAGAGAAAGGGTCTCACTCTGTCACTCAGGCTGGAGCGCAGTGGTGTGCTCATAGCTCACTGTAACCTCGAACTTTCTGGGCTCAAGTGATCCTCCCGCCTCAGCTTCTGGAACAGCCAGGATTACACATGCACACCACCATATCCAGCTAATTTTTTGTTGTTTTTTTTTGTAGAGACAGAGTCTCACTTACGTTGCCCAGGTTGGTGAAATTATTTTTCTTCTGTCCATTTTTCTACTGTATTGTCTTCTAACTGAATTTGCAATATTTGCAGATATTTTCTCCCATTGTACAGGTTAAATAGTTGCAAAACATACAGGTAAAATATCCATAAATATCTCCTCCCATTCTACTGGTTGTCTCTTCACTCTGCTGCTTGTTTCCTTTGCTGTGTAGAAGCCTTTTATTAGGTTGGTGCAAAAGTGAGATTTTTGCTGTTTAAAAGAAAAAAAAAAAAGGCAAAAGCCGCAATTACTTTTGCACCAACCTAATAGTTTAATCTAGCCCCATTTGTCTATTTTTGTTTTGTTGCCTATGCTTTTGAAGTCTTAGCCATAAGATCTTTGCCTAAAGTCGAGAAGCATCCTCCCCACATTTTCTTCTAGTAGTTTTATAATTTGGGGTCTTACATTTAAGTCTTTAATCCACTTTGAGTTTGACTTTTTTATTATGTGATTGATAGTGGTCTAGTTTCATTCTTCTGCATATGGATATCCAGTTTTCCCAGTACTATTTATTGAAAAGGGTATCCATTCCCCCATGTAGGTTCTTGACACCTCTGTCAAATTTAGTTGACTATAAGTATATGGATTTATCTCTGCTATCTTCTAATACCTTTACAGGTTTCTATATAGGACTCTAGTCTACTTAAATGTGGCTACTTCGTAAGAGTTCAAATGTATACCCAATGTCCCAGTAGCATTTCTTGAAAAGCTGACTCCTTCCCCATTCTGCAGAGCCATGCTCACAAATCAAGTGTCCACAGACATATAGATCGGTTTGGGGATCTCTGTTCTGTTCCATGGGTCTACTGATTTAGTGTTATAAGTCAAGACATATGATAGAGCTCTCCAACCTTGTTCTTCTAAAGTGTGTTACCTACTTGGTCCTATGCATGTTTATATAAATTACAGATTCAGTTTCAAGGTATACACACATATACAACCTGTTGATTTGGATTGGGACTGTATTATAGCTAGAAATCAACTTGGGGATAAATTTACATCTTTACAATATTGCGGTTTCTAAACAATGAATACGATTTCTATTTTCTTGGGTCTTCCTTAATATCTCTCAATAAAAGTTTACAATTTTCTCTATAATGGTCATGCATACACATACTCTACTAGGTGTATTCCCAGATACTGATTCTAAGTACCTTTAGTATCATCCTTTAAACTGCTGCCAGAGTTGGATTTCTGAAACCTAAATCTGATTAGGTTTCATTGTTTAAAATCTATCAGTGTCTCTTTCCCCCTGCTTAGATGATCAAGTCCAAATTCCTTATCATGACACATTTGGCCATAACTTATCTTTCTAGTCTCACTCTCTTGCATGTACTCTACCTTCAAGATACTCCAAACATTACCAGCTGATTCCCTCTTTCATGCCTCTTGTACATGCCAGTCCCTCCAACTGGAATGATCTCCTTATCTCCTGCTGATTTCTATTAATCTTTCAAGATTAGACAAATGATACCTTCCTAAGAAAGGCTTCCCTGTTTCTCTAAGAAGAACCAGCCATCCCTTTCTTTCAGCTGGATCTTCAAAGATGGGTAATAAGGAAGAGCATTTGAAGTAGAAGAGTATAAACAAAGGCACTGGAGCAAAAGAATATAGGGGATTCAATTTTGCTAAAGTATGAAAGGAAGTAGTAAGAAATAATACTGGTAAGATATATTGGTATCAAAGCACACAGTGATTTTCAGAGGGTTCCATATTAAACAATGAAGATTTCCTAAGTTAACAAAGACAGAAAAACCAAAGGATTTTAGATATGGTCAAACATGTCCTTTAGGAAGATTAATGTGGCTGTGTTATGTAAGATAAACTGATAAAGAGCAGGAGGAGGATGGGAATCCAGGAGACTAGATAGGAAACTTAGTACAGTTCAAATAAGAGGTAATGAAAACTGAACTAATGAAAGAGTAAAGGGAATGAAGAGGAAGACATGAGTTAGACACCAAATAGGAAAAACTTACAGAATCTGGGAACTAAAAAGATGTGTAAGGCAGGGCATGGTGACTCACACCTGTAATCCCAGCACTTTGGGAGGCTGAGGCAGATGGATCACTTGAACTTAGAAGTTCAAGACCAGCATGAGCAACATGGTGAAACCCCATCTCTACTAAAAATACAAAAATTATCTGGGTGTGGTGGTGCACACCTGTAGTTCTCAGGAGGCTGAGGTGGGAGGAACGCCTGAGCCCAAGAGGCAGAAGTTGCAGTGAGCTGAAATCACGCCACCACACTCCAGCCTGGGTGACAGAGAGACTCCATCTCCAAAAAAAAAAAGATGTGTAGTGAGAGCATGGGAGAGAAAATCCAAGAGGTAATGGTAAAATTTCAAGCATGACTGAAATGACTGTAGTATCATTAACAGAATTACACGTTGGTTCTGAAAAGATGATAGATCAGATGGTGACGTCCAACTGGATATTAGAAAGGTACAACTGAAGGTCAGACTACATTTAGGCAGGCAGATCACGAGGTCAAGAGATCGAGACCATCCTGGCCAACATGGTGAAACCCATCTCTACTAAAAATACAAAAACTAGCTGGGCTAGTTGGTGTGCACCTGTAGTCCCAGCTACTAGAGAAGCTGAGGCAGGAGAATTGCTTGAACCCGGGAGGCGGAGGTTGCAGTGAGCCAAGATGGCGCCACTGCACTCCAGCCTGGGTGACAGCAACAGACCAAGACTCCGTCTCAAAAAAGAAAGAAAGAAAGAAAAAAAAAGAAACATTTACATATAGGTAAAAATTAAAATAATAGGTTCTGTGGAGACTGGCAAGAGGAAAATTGAGGACAGAGCTTAGAAAACACCTATATTTATGTGTATAGAGATAAAGGAGGATTGTGTAGGATGGAAATGTAGTGATAGGACTGAAACAGTTAAGAGAATAATATGCAATAATGAATGCCAAAGGCAAAGAATTTCTAAAGGAAAGAATGCTGCAGAGGAGGTCAAGAAGACTGAGGAGTGAGAAGAGGTCTCTGTTAACAATGAGATCACTGGCCAGGCCTGGTGCTCACTCACGCCTGTAATCTCAGCACTTTGGGAGGCCAAGGCAGATGGATCACCTGAGGTCAGGAGCTCGAGAACAGCCTGGCCAATGTGGTGAAACCCCGTCTCTACTAAAACTACAAAAAATTAGTTGGGTGTCGTGGTGGGCACCTGTAATCCCAGCTACTTGGGAGGCTGAGGCAGGAGAATTGCTTGAACCTGAGAGGTGGAGGCTGCAGTGAGCCAAAATCACACCACTGCACTCCAGCCTGGGTGACAGAGCAAGACTCCATCACAGAAAAAAAAAAAAAATCCAGTCACTGATAACCAGCAGGTGGAACAGTAATTAAGGAACAGTTTTTAAAACAGAATGGAGGCATGCCAGGGGTTTATGTGATGATTCTTTGGAAAATTTCAGACTACCATTTATTTAATTGAATCCTTTGTTATATTTCTATTTTTTATACATGTACTTATAATGTACGTACTATATTAGTGGTTAGACAAAATGATCTATCTGGATTTCTGCTGAACTTGTTGCTATTTAGACAAACTATAATAAATAATTCATCCAAAAGCGACAGCTGAAATTAAGTGCTCAAGTATTACAACACAAAAACACTTTCTGAAACATGATCTTCAGGAAATACTAACTTCAATCTCTAATAATAAAAATATAATAATGTCTTCAGTATCCCAGCAGACTGTGCTTTGACTACAGATTCTATATCTGTCATAATAAAAATTAATATTTTTAAAAAATAGAGCAAATATAAGCTTTCTGACACATCTTAATTTCCTTTACAATAGTACTAGTAGAAATAAGGCAATCTACTAACTGCAAAATGGTTTTACTAATTACAAAGTTACTTTGAAATTAAAGATCAAGAAACTAAATTATTTTTCTAAGTTACTAATGAAAAATTCAAAACAAATTAACAACAATGATATTCAAAGCAGAAATATTTCCACAATCTCATGTGTATATTCCATGCCAGTTTTATAGCCAACAATTAAACCTTAAATAAAATTCATGTACAGAAGTACCATGAAATGAAATTTGCTCAGAATGACAGATTAATCAAGTTAATTAAAAGTTAGTTTATACAAAGTTTACTTAACTAAATTACTACTATAAGTGACCCAAAAATTAGGTTTTAAGGAATATTTATAATGCTTTATAATATAAAATGAGGAAGGGCATGATATAACTTAAAGATGTGGAAAAATGCAACTGTCTTAAACTAAGTTAAATGTTAACAGATCTAGTCTTTTTGAGATATTTAATGAGAAATTTCAAATACCACAGCTATTCATATACTGTATGATGAAAACACTGAATACCATCTCTACTTTTCTTATATTTAAATCTAAGAAAATAAATTTATAAGTACATTGACTAATGTAATTTTCTGTGATGACAAATGGCTAGAAGTGACTGCTTAAATAATCAGAACTCAAAATGGACAGATTAAGGTCAGCATCTGACAATTTATCTCTAAATGCAGAAATAAGGGCCCTTGGAGTTTACCATAGGCTATACTATATATTTTTCTAAATTAATCTGAAAATGCTAATTCTTTTCAGCTTATTATCTTATAATGATTCTTTAAATTGACTTACCAAGATTTACATCTGGTAGTATCTTATCAAGAAATTGTGTTTCCCCACCATTAGGGGAAAGAAAGTCTGCCAGAAGTTGACTATTACTCAGTTCTGGATGCTGCAGAAGTTTCTTGAATGAACAAAAAAAAAAGGGAAAACACAGTTTAGAAATCTAGAGGAGTAATCAAAACTGTATTTTAATTTTTTTAAATTTTAAATCCCCAAAAGCTACTTTATATTTAAAATAATAACAAAGCAACTGCATTTTTAGAGGGAAGAATACAGGATAGTAGGTAAGACCTTGGCCTTTATAGTCAGATATGAATGGGTTCGAATTCTGGCTCTTCCACATGCTAGCTTAGTGACACTAGAAAAGTTCCTAAATTGCCCAAGAGTCAGTTTCCTAACTTATAAAATGAGAATAATGACACTACCTACTTTATAGTATTGTTATATAAAGCATTTAGCACAGTATCTGACACACGGGAAGTAAAACTAAACATTAGCTACTATTATTTCCCAGTTTCTCAACCATAGAAAAAAATGATAGCATGATACAGCTGTCCTGATAAATTTTTAAAAGTCGGCATAAAGGGTTTTGCAGAAAACTAGATGTGCAAATGTGAAATAACTTGAAAAATCTGTTGTCTGTTCTTCCTGCAACACTATTTTCTAATAAGATAACATGGGCTTGGCGCAGTGGCTCATGCCTGTAATCCCAGCACTTTGGGAAGCTGACACAGGTGGATCACCTGAGGTCAGGAGTTCGAGACCAGCCTAGCCAACATGGCAAAACTCCGTCTGTACTAAAAATACAAAAATTAGCCAGGAGTGGTGGTGGGTGCCTGTAATCCCAGCTACTTGGGAGGCCGAGGCTGGAGAATCGGTTGAACTCCGGAGGTGGAAGTTGCAGTGAGCCGAGATCGCGCCATTGCGCTCCAGCCTGGATGACAAGAGCAAAACTCTATCTCCAAAAAAAAAAAAAGACTTTTAAAAGCCAAAATTAACCCAGTCTTATCTAATAGTTTCCTAACTATGAAACAGTTACAAAACTTTATAAGCAGTAACCTACATTAAAAAAACCAGTACGGCTATCTCTAATTTAAATCCATATTACGAGAAAATATTTCTTCCAGAGTGAAGTACTCTAGTTTGTAGAAATAATTAGCTGGTTCAAATAATGAGTTAATAGTATCAACAAAAACATAGCTTTGTGTTTTATCCAAACATCCTTGCAGTAGTTAATTATTATTTCATATTTCAATTTTCACATCACCAAAAATTTATATAGAAGATACCTATATATATATACATATTTTTCAACTTGGAGTTGAAAGCATTCAACAGTTCAGAGATAGGAAATAAAGTGTAAATAATCCTTTACACTGCTGAGTATTTTTAATTTAAAAGTTTTTCTTTTTGGCTAGGAAGCATCCAAATTTAACTGAATCAAAAATTTTTTTAAAATATAAAATTCCATGCCCAAATAAAGTATTTTTTTAACAAATTGAAAGTATTCTCCCTTGTAAGCACTTGATAAAGAAAGATGTTTATTAATCTTGGAGAGCCTGATGTCTCAAGTAACTTTTATGATGACTGTACCATGTATTTAAATAATGTGCCCATACATTTTAACATAATGTAACATGCACACACTGAGAAAAATGGAATTCAACTCCACGTAGCAAATAGTAGAGGTGATCCCAGGAAATTGGAAAAATATCTATGAACCCAAAAGAAAAGGGACTGAGGAATAACACAGGAGAGAAGACTCCAAAGTTCAGAAAAAGCTAAACACAAAAATCAAACAGAAAATAGAACAAACAGTAACAAATATTCTAAGAATACTACCCAGTATTCTTCAAATGCATCTAATCTTTTACACCAAGTTCCTTTTTTTAATGTCCTATACAAAGTTTTAACTAGCCTAAAACTAAGTAAAGATTTTTCTTCCCCTAAGAAAATATCTTGCATTTCATTCAATTTGGAGAGGGGGGTAAGTAATATACTTTTGACAAAAATTCATTCTAAAATTCACAAGGAAAAATGTTTTTTAAATTAAAATCCACATGGACAGGTATTTATAAACCAAACAACATATGTACAAGAGAAAAAGAGACAAATTAGAGAATGCTATGATTAGCAACATTTGGAATTAATACAGTTGATGCTATACCTGTAGATATTCTTGGAACTCTTCCCTCTTTGACTTTAAGAATTCATAATTTTTGGGACCAATGATCCTCTTAGAAGGAAGCTGGGCATCAGGAAATGTACCTGAAATTAGTATATATTATAGTTATTACTGTGTTCTGCTACTATTTTTAAAACCTTAAATTAGGTTTTAAAATTTACTATGGCACATTCAGATTAGCAATACTGCCTTGTATAGATGTGACATTACTCTTTGAAAATCTTCACAAAACCAGAGAGCTTCAAGTCAGAAGTCCAGACCAAAGAACTTGAGTCTACTCATAAACAAAATACTACTCTTGTAACAATCACTGTTAGACATAGATTTTTTAGCTTTCTATCCTAGTAAAACAGCTTCAAAAAATTATTATGAGATTTTTTTGAAATTGGTAAGATTCTATTAGACAAAACCTTACTAAAGAAATAACTAATTTCTCACAGGGAAAAAAGATAGCATTTTGTCAATGCTATATAAATGGCTTAAAATCACAATGTAGGCTGGGTGCAGTGGTTCACACCTGTAATCCCAGCACTTTGAGGCCACAGCGAGCAGATCACTTGAGGTCAGAAGTTCAAGACCAACGTGATAAAATCCCATCTCTACTAAAAATACAAAAAAATTAGCCAGGCGTGGTGGTAAATGCCTGTAATCCCAGCTACTTAGGAGGCTGAGGCAGGAGAATCGCTGGAACCTGGGAGGCGGAGGTTGCTGTGAGTTGAGAGCGTACTGCTGCACTCCAGTCTGGGTGACAGAGCGAGACTCATCTCAAAAAAAAAAAAAAAAAAAAAAAAAAGGCCACCAACATGGTGAAACCCCTATCTCTACTAAAAATACAAAATTAGCTGGGTGTGGTGGCACATGCCTGTAATCCCAGCTACTCGGGAGTCTGAGGCAGGAGAATCACTTGAACCCAGGAGGCAGAGGTTGTGGTGAGCCAAGATCGTGCCACTGCACTCCAGCCTGAGCAACAAGAGGGAAACAAGGAAATGAAGGAAGGAAGGAAACAAGGAAACGAAGGAAGGAAGGAAACAAGGAAACAAAGGAAGAAAGGAAGGAAGGAAACAAGGAAATGAAGGAAGGAAACAAGGGAAGGAAACAAGGAAAGGAAGGAAGGAAGGAAGCATGAATGTGCTTTCTCAGATAGGGCTGGCTTTAGAAATTTTAGCATCAAAAAAGAAAAGTATGGAGATAAATTGTCTTCTCTCAGCCTTAAACAAAAAAAGTAGTTTTCAGAGAAAGAATGAGGATGGTACTGCACCAGATTGGTAAAGAGAAAGATAAAACCATTTGAACACAAGTACAAACTCAAAATCTAGGCAAAAATATGGAGTGGGACCTTGTATTCTTTATCGTCCTATAATAATCATCCTTATCACAGGCTTTGCTCTTACAGCAGGGAAAGGAACGTTCCTTACCCTTCTCAATAAAAACCAACCTGAATTTGGATCAGGGGACACTCTATAGAGCTTTTCTAAAATAAAAAGATTTAGAACACACAAATAAAATTCACCAAGCTAAATACAAAAAAAAAAAAGCTGGAAATTCTTTATAACTATATCCCTGATATTAACCAAAATAAATACATTGATGAGACAGGAAGAACAAAAAAGAGTAAATAGAGAACCCTTTCTAAAATATAGTTTTAAAATAGCTATTTTTAAATTTTGATTTTATTAAAAAAAGCATAAATGTACATTGCAAAAACTTTAAATATACAAATAAAAATAAGAAGATAAACAGTACATTTCCGTTATCAATAAAAGTGTACACAAGCATCAATGTTGTATTTCTTGTATTTCAATTACTTAAAATAAAAAAATTAATCTGGTGTCATAGTTTTAAAGAATGCTAATGCTGAAATGTAATGTTTTATCCAAAAAGAATAACATACCATGAAATTCTGTTAGTTTTGATTCAAGTACATAGAATTCAAGATATCTTCTATAGACAGACCAATGTTCAGGCTCGTGTCCAACTGTAAATTGAGTACACACACACTGAGTAACAAATAATTTCAAAACCCTAAAAGAACACCATATTTAAAACATTAAGAATACAGAGCTGGCTAGACACGGTGGCTCATGCCTATAATCCCAGCACTTTGGGACGCCAAGGTGGGTGGATCATTTGAGGTCAGGAGTTCGAGGCCAGTCTTGCCAACATGGTGAAACCCCGCTTCTACTAAAAATACAAAAAATAGCCAGGTGTGGTGGCGGGTGTCTGTAGTCCCAGCTACTCAGGAGGCTGAGGCAGGAGAATCCCTTGAACCCAAGAGGCAGAGGTTGCAGTGAGCCGAGATTGCGCCATTGCACTCCAGCCTGGGCAACAGAGCGAGACTCTGTCTCAAAAAAAAAAAAAAAAAAAACAATAGAAAGCTGGACATTATTCCACAGTCGTAATTTGTTATTTTTGGCATAACATTATTAACACATTTTATCCCATATTTTAGTTACCTAGAAGTGACTGATAAATTTCATCTATTTATGAAGTTATCTCAAATATACTTTTTCTATAACAGAATCAGAGCTGACAGAAACTTTAAAATATCATGCAATTATGATTATTTTAAAAATATCACCAAAATGATGTATTTCATAAGAGTTTTTTTATTGATTTGGGGTTTCTCAAATATTTACCATATTGTCCTAATTTAATATAGTATAGAGCAGTACTATCCAATAGAACTTTCTGCAGTTACAAAGATGCTCCATGGATCTGCATTAATATAGTAGCTACTAGCCACCTGTTGCCGCTGAGTACTTGAGAGGCAGCTAATGCAACTAAAGAACTGAAATTTTAATACAATTTAATTTGATTTTAATTACCACATGCAGCTAGTGGCTACTAAATTGGGCAGCACACAGTAATGGTTTAAAGAGTAAGTCTGGAATCAGACTGCCTATTCTAATCCCAGTTAACCCTGCCCCCATTTACCATGTGGACTTGAACAAATACCACCACTGTACCTTACAGTGCTTAGATGTAGAATAACAATAATTGTGTCTATCACATAAAATAATCCACATAAAGCACTTCTGTACAGTGCATAGCACAGAGTAAATACCTCATAAATGTTAACTGTTATTGTTAACATCTAACATCAGTCTACCATAGATTTGAGAATGCAGTAGATCAAGCGAACCAATACCACAATCATCCAAAACAACACTTCTATTTAGAAAACACCAACCTGATCACAACATATAAAGCAAATCGTAGTTTTCTTCTTCAACACTGGTCTTAAAAGATCCATAGTATATTTAGGCTAGGTTTTTAATGCTGAAATTGTTATTTTGTTACCCTATAAAATCAATATACTAAATGATATACTTTTTTCTCCCTCATAGATCATGGTTTCTAAGAGCACATTACATTGACAGTAGAAGTCTGCAGCACTGTTGACAAAAATTATCTTTAAAATACAAGCTTTTGGCCCAGCACAGTGGCTCACACCTGTAATCCCAGTACTCTGGGAGGCCAAAGCAGGAAGAATGCTTTGAGCCCAGGAGTTTGAGACCAGCCTCAGCAACATAGTGAGACTCTTTCTCTACAAAAAAATTTTAAAATTAGCTGGGCGTGGTGACATGCACCTATAGTCTCAGCTACTCAGGAGGCTGAGGTGGGAGGATCGCTTGAACCCGGGAAGTTGAGGCTGTAGTGAGCCACAGTCATGCCACTGCACAACAGCTTGGGCAACAAAGCAAGACCCTCTCTCAAAAAGAAAAAAAAAATTAAATTAAAAAATAAAATAAAAATTTTAAGATTTTTTGGTTTTTATTTTTGAATTACTGAGCCATGAATTATTATAATTTATGTTAAATGATTAACCTTTTAAGATAAAGCATAAAAATTAAAAATAGTTGTCCTAAAGCAAAAACAAAAGTATATTCCAAACAAAACTAAGTTTGAAATGGAAATCTGACTCTATTATTGACAATGGTTTAGCTGTCCACCTGTCAGAATGCTGAAAGAACAGCAACTACTAAGACTGAACAGCAACTCCAGCAAAATCAGGCAGTATGATCTAAGACCTGGACAGAATAAGATGCTGCCTGATATTTAGTTATGATAGGAAAAATTATAACTAGCTACTCTGGGCATTCTTCCCTCCCAATTCCTATGTCTCATGTTCTTGAAACAGTATCAACTTCTGAGGAAAATCAGAAAACCTAATACTTTTTGAAAAATAAGTAAGAATAATTAGCACTGATCTTCACACTACTACTTAGTTATCCCTCTCAAAACCACTTTCCAACACTGCCACTTTTTTTCCTTCTTTCCTCAAAACTCCCTCTTCCTGAGCTCAACTTTATTTTCTGCTCATCATTCTCAAAATGTGGTGCTTTTCGTTACACTCACTGCCCCACTTCTTGGAAAAAGTGCAAAGTGGTGACTATTTTATTTTTTAATTCGATTTCTTTTTATCAAGTTACAAGTAGGACTTTAAAGTGGTGACTGTTTATCCTGCTACAGATGCTGTTAACCCTGGTCTCTATTACAGTCTATACCTGAAATAACCGAAAGAAAAAATATGGCAAAACATGAAGAAGACTTGTAAAGTTTTAACCATATTTTCATCAGTTTTTTTTTTTTTGGAGACAGGGTTTCACTCTTTCTCCCAGGCTGGAGTGCAGTCACACAATCTCGACTCACTGCAACCTCCGCCTCCCAGGTTGAAGCGATCTTCATGCCTCAGCCTCCAGAGTAGCCTGGACTACAGGCACGCACCACCACGCATGGCTAATTTTTGTATTTTTAGTAGATATAGGGTTTCGCGATGTGGGCCAGGTGGGTCTCAAACTCCTGACCTCAGGTAATCCACCTGCCTTGGCCTCCCAAAGTACTGCGATTACAGGCGTGAGCCACCATGCCTGGCCATATTTTCATCAATTCTAATTAGCCCATAAAATGAGTGAGAGAAAATGCTGTCTTAATTAAACTAGAATACCTGATATAGTGCTATATGGATTAACGATAATTAAGTACAATGGCTAATGATGGCAACAAAACCATTAAAAGAACATTACATTGAATGCCTCATGGATTGTCAGGTGTCTAGCAGGCATCACTTGATAAGTGTTGATTGAATTAGTTAATTAGTTACTGCTATGAAGATAACGTAGGACATCCTAAGCTTTCTTTCAATTTTCTGTTCTGGACACTTCTCTTTTGGATATGCAGCCATATTTGTTAGTTAGAAGTGGCAAAATGTTTATCATACCTGATAACAACAGACTCATTCATGGGCATCTTTTAAGAAAGGTGCTCAGAAAGCTTCCTACCTGCTCTTCTATCATTTCTTTCAACATCAATACAAAACACAGGAATTCTTTCTTTTTTCTCCTTCCTTTCAGAGGAGGGATCCTCAAAAAAGTCTACATATGGAATGCTAATTTTCCATGCAGCAAGGTTTCGGGGAGTATTAGGTGTGCTCACAGCCTCCACTGGAGAATCATCTTCCATTACAACAATACCTTCTTCAATCTGGAAAAAAATTACCAGGATGAATTTAATATTCCCAATACCTTTAGAACTATAGCATATGAGATACAAGTATAAAGTAATATGCCCATATCAACTGATAATTTTTAAGACCCTGAAAGCTAGGTGATATTAAATTTTCTACTGAAAAAGTAAAGGTAAAAAGTTAAAAACTAACAAGTTACTAGCATCAACTCCAAGTTTTCTTACATCATCTGTATATGAAAATATAATAGGCTGGGGACAGCACCTATAATCTCAACACTTTCAGAGGCTGAGGTGGGAGGATTGCTTGGGCCCAGGAGTTTGAGACTAGCCTGGGAAACACAGAGCAAGTAGGCACTGCTGCCAAATGATCACAACAAGGGTTCTGAAAGATAGTGTCAGGCTGGGCGTGTTGGCTTTCACCTGTAATCCCAGCACTTTGGGAGGCCAAGATGGGTGGATCACCTGAGGTCAGGAGTTTGAGATAATGTCTCCTAAGTCTCAAATGAGACATCCTAAATGTCCATCTTAGGATCACAAACCAATTTAGGATCACCCGGCAGTGAAACTGGAAACTTCTCTTTTCCCTCAACTTCCTAAACAAGACAAAGAGGATTCCCTAAGGTCCCACAGCTTAGAACTAGCACAGTGTCTTCTAAATCCTAAATGGCATCATCTTAGTCTGCGTTAGCACCTCACTGTCCCTGAGTTTTCCCTTGATAGTATTAAACATCAGTTTGCCTGCTTCTCCAACTTTCTGTTACTACTATCTTTAATCCCAATCAAGAATTTCCTTCTTCCTTGGGTCACTACAAAACAAAGCAAACTCTCTCAGCTTTTTAAAGATAGCCTCCTATTCCTGAAGCTAAAGTACAGCTTGTGTATCAAGCAATTGGGAAGGCAAAAAATAAAAAATACATCTTCTTCCACAAAAGATTATGTTTTAAAAGTTCATAATAACACAGTTAAATACTTTTGTTATAATATCGAATAGAGAAAAGATAGCAAAACTATATATAAAATGTAGTCTACATGGGTGAAAAGGGAAAGGTTTTTTTTTTTAAAGAAAATCACCAAACTATTAATAGAAGTGGTTACTGGGTGGTAGATTATGCACGTACATGGCATTTAAATTTTTTCCACTGTTCTATATTATTAAAAAACTGAGAATATGCTTAAAATTAGAAAAAAAACATTATTTTGAAAAAGACTTTCTCTGATCTACTTTCTTCTATCCACACTTTTTTTTTTTTTTTTTTTTGAGACGGGCTTTTATTCTGTTACCCAGGCTGGAGTACAGTGACACAAATATGGCTCACTGCAGCCTTGACCTCCTGAACTCAAGTGATTCTCCAAAGTAGCTACGACTACAGTTGCACACCATCACACCCAGCTAATTTTTTAATTTTTGTAAAGACAGGGTCTCACCATGTTGCCCAGGCTGGTCTTGAACTCCTTGGCTCAAGCAATCCTCCTGCCTCAGCTTCCCAAAGTACTGAGATTACAAATATGAGCCACCACACCCAGCATAAAAATACTACCCACACCAAGGCTGGGTGCAGTGGTTCACGCCTGTAGTCTCAACACTTTGGGACTACAGGTGGGTGGATCATGAGGTCAGGAGTTCAAGACCAGCCTGGCCAACATGGTGAAACCCCATCCTTACCAAAAAAAATACAAAAATTAGCTGGGCGTGGTGGCGGGCGCCTGTAATTCCAGCTACTCAGGAGGCTGAGGCAGGAGCCCGGGAGGCGGAGGTTGCAGTCAGCTGAGATCGTGCCATTGCACTCCAGCCTGGGTGACAGAGCAAGACTCCGTCTCAAAAAAAAAAAAAAAAAAAAAAAAAAAATACTACCCACACTTACAGGGAAAAAATAAAGGCATAAAAAAACTGCTTTATTTGAATAAAAAAAGGTTTAAATAAGATTTTATTCCATTTAAATTATTATGAAGAATCAGTGACCCTTACATCAAGGCAATGGGACAAAGGTCAAAAGGAAGGGGTAAAGAAAAGGGTTTACTTCTGTCTCCCCACCTTTCCTCCTTCTTGGTCACCATCAATCCAATCAGTACTAACCACACTTTTTATACCCAAGTTAGTGAATTTCTTAAAGCCAAGGTCTACGTCTTAATCATCTTTTCATCCCCAGTGCCCAGGGTCATTAAAAGGCAAAATGAGAATCTAAGATCTCTATTCAATAAAAATAAAAAGTACAAATGAGACAATACTTGCCTTTATGGGGCTATGTGATAGGAAAGACAATCATAACATATAACTTGAAATACATTACGGTATAAGCTTTAACATACGATATAATAGTGACACAAAAGGAGGAAATGTTCAGTTCAACTTGGGGATTTGGGTAAAGGTTTATGGGGAACAGTTGCATTTTGAAGGATGCATATGAATTTTCTAGGTCAATACACAAATGAAGGGCATTTCAAGCAGGACAAAGATACAGAGAAATAAAATAGGATGGTAAGTAAAATGTTTATATAAGTCAACTGGAAATCTTGTTAAAATGCAAATTGATTCAGTAAGTCTAGGATAGTGTCTGAGAGTCTGTATTTATACAAGCTCCCAGGTAATGCCAATGCTGCTTGTCAACAGACCGTAGTTTAAGTAAGCAAGGAGTTAGAGCATCTATTAGCAACTCTGTATACCTGGAGCACATGGTGGGAAAAAGGTAACATCAGAATTTGAAGCTTAACCAAAAGACAGTAAACTATTAGAAGTATCTCAGCTTAACAGAAACCATTCTGCCTTAATAAGCAATAACACAGTTCTCAGGAATTTTAAAAATTAGATTCACGTCATGAAACTATCACAACTAATGAAAGAATGAGAAATACAAAGGAAGTCTGAAGTAAGAAGATAAAGGTAAAGTATTAAACAGAATACAGATTCTCCAAAAAAAGGAAAATAATAAGTATATCTAATTTTTATGTTATAGTAAGTCTGAAGTTATAAATAAATCAAATTGATACATTTTACTTACAAAATCATCTTCACCTTCAGCTACACCATAATTAGGCAACATAGCTCCCTCCATTGTGGTACTTTTGAATACTCCTTTAATTTTGCTACCTATTCTGCTGATTCCAAATGATTCTCCCCTTTTCTGTGTGTTCCTGAATATTAAACAAAAATGTATCAAGTACATAGCAAATTATCACAACAGTCTAGTTTATTGAAAACCATTATTAAAAAAAGAAAAACAGTTTTGAAAATGATAAACTAAAGGTATAGCTAACAACTTTTGGAGTTTTCATACACGGATTAAATATCAACATCTCAGAAGTCAAAAATGACACAGTATTTAAAGTTTAAATTTGGTGGATGAAAAAATGGGACAATATTTATTTATAAACACTCAAAATTTACCTAGTATTAACTTCAAAATATTAACAGGATTAGAATTGTTAAAAGATGAGAGCCCCCTAGTGGAATATAGTTCTTATTGCAATATTTTGAAATAGATAAAAAAAATGCTTAAGATCTGTTCAAAACCAAAAACATCCCTTTAGAGTAACTGGACTAAAATTATGCAACAGAAAAAAAACATTAAACTATTACTTTCTCAGTACTTCATTTTCAGATGGAACTTTAAGAAAAAGAACAGTGCCAAAGGGAATGGTTAGCAATGAGCATAGGGATAAAAGCAAATGTAGCCCGAGGAAGCAGTCTGCTCTGCCATAAATATTAAATGTTGGTTTTGCCATTTTTGTAAGTTGAATTTCTGAAAGCAGAAATAGCTGAAAAGCAACAAAACAAATAAGCTAAAAGTAGCAAAAATGTCCGTTAGCCTACTACCCAATGTTTCAGCAATTAAAACCGTAACTTTTATCCAATTGAAAAGTCATGCTCAAGGCCAGGCACAGTGGCTCACACTTGTAATCCCAGCACTTTGGGAGGCCAAGGCAGGCAGATCACCTGAGGTCAGGAGTTCGAGACCAGCCTGGCCAACATGGCAAAACTGCGTCTGTACTAAAAATACAAAAATTAGCCAGGCGAGGTGGCAGGCACCTGTAATCCTAGCTACTAGGAAGGCTGACGCAGAAGAATCACTTGGACCCGCAAGGCAGAGGTTGCAGTGAGCCAAGATCGCGCCACTGCACTCCAGCCTGGGCGACAGAGTGAGGCTCCATAAAGAAAATATATACAAAATAAAATAAAGTCACATTCACTATGTAATACTGCTCTTACAACAGATATCCAAATAAAAATGACTACTTTAAAATCTGAGAAAGTTTGTTTTGAATGCTCAAGTGTATAGCTATTACTCCTATGAGGAAAATTAAGTTATCTACTGAAATAATACAATTACAGAAAGAAAATTAATCAAGTTTCAAATACACCAATATGTAGTAATGTGTCCTAACACACATCCAAGAAGTAAATCAAACTTCTGGAAAAACACTAATAATAAGTAGTAAGCAGTAAAAGGGGTACTTAAACTAGATTATTTTATCTAAACAAACATACAATTAGGTTTTATTTTTAATCCAGAATTGTAGACATAATTGTCCTTGATTTTTAAAAAAAATTTCCCAAGACATAAAAATGTTAACAAAATATTTTTAAAATCTCTAGACTCTAGATAGTTTATTCTAGTCTCTACAACATGGATACTACAAAACAATGGGGGTTGTTGAAATATGAAATTTAAAAACTCTCACTTGTGATTATGCCCAGAAATACAGAAACATCATACTTATTTAAAAAAAAAATTCTTTAAACATAATTCTAAAATTAATTTAGCAAAATCAACAAGAACAAAAATGAGTCAACAGCCTTAAAATACAAGATACTGACAAATTAAATAATGAAAATATCTTTAAAGCATCAGGACATTTTTATTTTATGATGACATATCATGCTATTTCAAAAAGGAGATATCTAGAATAAAAGTAGGTATTCATTTCAAAAGATTATCCTAAATAACTAGGATATAATGGTAGTTAATACCACAGTGTTCCATTTTTTTCCTTTTTATTTGTATTAGGTTGTTCACAATGTACTTTCTAAAAACATTTAATACTGAAAAGAATCACATGCTCAAGACTTACCGAAAATCATCCAAACTTAGGCTACCTCTGCAATAACAGGTATGTGAAATTATATAAGGAGAGGAAAGAAAGAAAGCCCAGATATTATATAAACTTCATTTTAGAACACAAAACAAAATTTAAAAGCTTCAGAAGTTACACAGGTGTATAACATTCATTTTTGCAAAGGGAAGAAATCCTCATGAATAAGGTGATAAAGGTAAGATAAACGCACATAGCTGTCTTTTGTGTTTGGATGAAGTCTACATTACTAAAAACGGTTCTTAAAAATTAAATATGTTTTCTCTTGGGTGACATGGAAAAAAATTAAATATATCAGGAAATAACTGACTTTTTTCTACATAATATAAAAAAGGTTCTTAGAAATTAAATATCCAGAAATAATTCTGTCTTTTCTTTGTCCTTAGGCATACCACTTCTTTCATGCAGTGGAAAGTATGCAGAGACTGAGCCACCAAAAACCCGGCACAAAAAACAAACCCATATTTTCCAACATTAAATTTGTGTTCATGTTAGACAGAATCATTTATGCTTCACATGTTTTTAGCTTGAGTAAAAAAATATGTTTTAAGCTAAGAAGCACAGTTAACAAAAGATCTCTAAATATTAAAAAACAAAAGTTGTACTTAAAGTGTACAATGAAACAGAGAACATGATAAATAATATGCATTAGAATTTTACTTTGAAAATATAAAATGTAGACATAAAATATATGAATACATATTTTATGTAATTTAAGTCATGTAATAGCAGATTAACAAAGCTATCCTAAATTTCCAATGAAAGAATGTTAAGAAACTCTTTTAACTTATTATATATAGGTAAATAAATCATTAAGTATCACAGAAGCAGAGTCCTGACAAGACTGATAGTTAACTATTAAAATCAGATCACCATAAAGAAAAACATACTTTAAAAAGTCATAATCAGTATCCAGAATGAAAAGAACCCATATAACCTGTCTTTTTAATATTTTAAAGCGAACAAAATTAGTACTTTAATATGCTGAAAATAATCAAGTGTTCTAAAAGTAGCCAAGAAGGCTTTCCATCTCTGAAGTTATGACCTTGACTTAGATTTAACCACGAAGCAAGCTTATTTTTATTTTTTTTATATTATTTTATTTTATTTATTTTATTTTATTTTAATTGAGGCGGAGTCTTAGTTGCCCAGGCTGGAGTGCAGTGGTGCAATCTCAGCTCACTGTAACCTCTGCCTCCTGGGTTCAAGTGATTCTCCTGCCTCAGCCTCCCAAGTAGCTGGGATCACAGGTCTGTTCCACCGCACTCGACTAATTTTTGTATTTTTAGCAGAGACGGGGTTTCACCATGTTGGCCAGGCTGGTGTTGAACTCCTGACCTGAGGTGATCTGCCTGCCTCGGCCTCCCAAATTGTTGGGATTACAGGCGTGAACCACCACACCCGGCCATCTACCAAAGCAGGCTTTTAAGGTCACAGAACCACTTCCCCTTAAATGGTCCTAGAAAAGGGCATGTCATTAGCTCCATATCCTGGTATGAAACTCCAAACACGTCTATAAACAAGGATAAATTCTACCTGCTTCTCAAGTATGCCAGTACATTTGAGGAAATTCCTTGGAAAATAATTCAAATGCGAGAAAAGGCATGTGGCCTGGGCAAAGAATGCTATTTTAAATAGCATGAATATGATTTTTGTTAAATAAAGTCTAAGTTTCACGGCTGTAACATATAAATTTTTAGGAAAAAGTTAAAAAGTGGTATTTTTGCAAATAATCCTAAAGGTATTTCTACCTTTCAGAAAAGTTATTACATGTATACTACTTCTACTGAGGCATTAAATCAGAATTAATATTCAACATTCAAAAAAAACCATCTATTCCCATAACACTTGGTTATGTCAAGAAATACAATATATTCTCATGGTGGCTAAGGTTTTCACATTTTTCCTTGTACTAACTATCTAAAACACTGCCCCATTTCTTGACTTATCTACTTTTCTCTTTGTAGTACATATCCAATTTATTTATATGTTTATTTTTCCTTGTACTAACTATCTAAAACACTGCCCCATTTCTTGACTTATCTACTTTTCTCTTTGTAGTACATATCCAATTTATTTATATGTTTATTTTTCCTTGTACTAACTATCTAAAACACTGCCCCATTTCTTGACTTATCTACTTTTCTCTTTGTAGTACATATCCAATTTATTTATATGTTTATTTTTCCTTGTACTATCTAAAACACTGCCCCATTTCTTGACTTATCTACTTTTCTCTTTGTAGTACATATCCAATTTATTTATATGTTTATTTTTCCTTGTACTAACTATCTAAAACACTGCCCCATTTCTTGACTTATCTACTTTTCTCTTTGTAGTACATATCCAATTTATTTATATGTTTATTAGATACTTGCTCAAACTGGAAGGTGTCGAGACGTTTGTGTCAAATTTTGTACACATATTAGATAAATGAAATGATCAGAAATGAAAATGAAAGGTAAATGAAATGATTCATTTACCTTATATATAATAAGTTAAAAGAGTTTCTTAACTTTTTTTTTTTTTTTTGAGACAGTCTGGCTCTGTCACCCAGGCTGGAGTGCAGTAGCACGATTTTGGCTCATTGCAACCTCCACCTCCTGGGCTCGAACAATTCTTCTGCTTCGCCTCCCAAGTAGCTGGAATTACAGGCATGTGCCACCATGCCCAGCTAATTTTTGTATTTTTAGTAGAGATGGGGTTTCACCACATTGGCCAGACTGGTCTCAAACTCCTGACCTCAAGTGATCCACCCGTCTCGGCCTCACAAAGTGCTGGGATTACAGGCATGAGCCACCGTGCCCGGCCATTAACATTCTTTCATTGGAAATTCAGAATAGCTTTGTTGATTTGCTATTAAGTGACTTAAAACATATATTTATTCATATATTTTATGTCTAGATTTTATTATTGGAAGGTGTTGAGAGCAAATCTATAAATCTACAGAATAGATTTACAGATTTGATGTCTGTATCAATTTTGTACATGTAACCTTGCAAACACAAATCAGAACATTAATTATCCAGTTTATAAATGGATAAAGCTTTTCTCTTCTATTACCTTTCTTTAGGTCATTTAACTGTACACTTAGACTTCCAGAGCCAAAAAAAGAAAGAAATAAACATCCCTCCACTTTTGTACCCAGTAAGCACTCTTAAAAAAAAGTTTTCTCTAAAACGTTTAATTCTGAGTTATCTGTGGATGCCACTTATGCATTCAGTCCCTAGTCTCCAATAAAGCTGGTAATCAAAACTAATATATATTCATTATGAGATTAACAAGGCCACATTATGTATCTTGTTAAATTTTTCTAAAAGAATTTCAGGCATTTTCAGATCACCATATAGAATACAGTTGTACAATTCACTAGTAAAGTGCCTTGTCTACTCATATAACAACGGAACCACATATTCATTCAGAAAAATAGCTAATAAAGACAATGATGCTGTCATACAATGACTGGCATCAGCAAGTTCAAAAACAAAACATACAACCTACCTGTTCAATTTTGAATTGCGTGTTGGTGATTCTGCACCTCTTAAAAGTTGTCTGAAATACTTTAAAATAACAAATAATAATTATCATTTATTACACTTACAATTAACATTAAAACATGTTACCTTAGTTTACTACTTTCCAGTTTTGGAAAAAAAAAAAAAGCTATCTCAATCAAGTGAATACAGACATGGTCAACTAGGGTAAGGATGAAAATATTGCAAATGCAGATGATTTCCACAGGTTTGTAAATAATGTGTATACAGTGAGATTTCTGCATCACTGCAGTACTACAAAGCCACTCCGGCATATGGCAAACTGGGCAGAACTATTTGGTCCCAATCTATCTACTTACATAAATATAAACAGGTTTTGGTATTGATAATTGTTTCTGCAATTATTATTTTATTTATTCATTTATTTATTTATTTTGAGACAGAGTCTCGCTTTGTTGCCCAGGCTGGAGTGCAGTGGTGCTATATTGGCTCACTGCAAGCTCCGCCTCCTGGGTTGATGCCATTCTCCTGCCTCAGTCTCCCGAGTAGCTGGGACTACAGGCGCCCGCCACCACGCTCAGCTAGTTTTTTGTATTTTTAGTAGAGAGGGGGTTTCAATGTGTTAGCCGGGACAGTCTCGATCTCCTGAACTTGTGATCCGCCCGCCTCGGCCTCCCAAAGTGCTGGGATTACAGGCCTGAGCCACCGTGCCCGGCCTTTGCAATTATTTTTTAATCTTCACTTGATTACATAGCGAAAAAGAATATTCACTTTCTTAATCTTGGTTTTTTTGTTCTGTTTTCTACTGAGACGGAGTCTTGCTCTATCGCCCAGGCTTGAGTGCAGTGGTGTGATCTCAGCTCACTGCAACCTTGGCCTTCTGGGTTCAAGCTATTCTCCTGCCTCAGCCTCCTGAGTAACTGAGATTACAGGCATGTGCCACCACACCCAGCTAATTTTTTCTATTTTTAGTAGAGATGGAGTTTCACCATGTTGACCAGGTTGGTCTTGAATGCCTGAACTCAAGTGATTCACCCATCTCGGCCTTCCAAAGTGCTGGGATTATAGGCGTGAGCAACTGTGCCCAGCAATCTTGTTTTATTTTTCTATTTATTTTGTTATTTGAATCACTCATCTAATGATATCAAAGCTACTATTAAATTATGTATAAAAATCCTCAAACAAGGTTAATATTTTGACTTACCTCATCACTATGGCAGAACATAGGAGTAAATACATTCTCCAAAAGGGAAAGAACATGTTCATATGCTTCAAAAAGACATCTCATAGTTTGAAGTTTCACAACATCTATGTATGGGCCTTCAGCAACTATTAAAAAAATTCTATTGTAGAAATTATTTATAAATAGCATAAATATATACAGTTCTAAAACATTTTACTGAAACTCCACTGAAACACACTAGATTGAGAAATTAGACCAACCAAGCTCTAGTTCTGACAAATACATAAAGTACAAATAAGTTTTTTCTTTAAAGCTTCCATCTCATTAGTAAAACAGAATAGCTGCCCATGTACTGCAGATAGCCACTGCAATAATAAACAGAAAATAAATGGGAAAACTGTACGAGTGCTAAATAAGTCATTCTTATCGTCTTTGACTTACTTCTTTGAATCTCTTCTACGATGAAGGGATCAAATCTAATTTTGTCAATACTTTCATCCAAACAGTATGTTTTATAAATCTTCTGCAACTCTTCATGAAGAGACAGCATTTCATCATTTGATAATTCTGGTCGTAAAATTCTATCATTAAATTCCTCTAACAAATGAGGGAATGAATAAGAAGAAATAATTTTAATATAAAACTATTCATAAAAACTTCATAGTCCCATTCTAATTGTAGCCAATACTAAGAGCAGCAATTAGAAGCAATCTAATTCATCTAAGTTTTTAAAAAATATTTGAGAATAAGATAACTACTCAATAAAAGAGAAATGCAATCAACCAGTTTTTATACACTAATAGAAAATATGTAAATACATAAAAACCAATACAAATTTTGCTAAAATTCAAAACACTAAACACACTTCTAATAGTTTCCTTAAAGAATATTGAATTTATTATACCAAGTCTTTTATTATTTTGAAATCTGATTTACTAAATAAAAATAAAAATGAAGACTTTTTTTAGTCCCAATCAATGTTTTTAAACAATATTTCTCTCTATCATGAACGCTGCAAGCTAGTGGCAGAACTGAGTTTGAACAAATGAATGTTTATTCCAAAATAAAAGATGGTAGTATTATGATAGCCAAAATACCAATTGCTTTTTCTTTTTATTTCAAGATGTGTTAATAAAGAGTTTACCTTTTACTTCTTAATCATTCAAACTGAAACATAAAGGGGAAAAAAGGGAGTTAAAAAAAAAAAAGCTGGAATACAGGATATAAGATTTGTGAGGCAATAGAATATAATTGTCATTCCTGTATGAGTTAACATGCATATAACTGGAGTTGTTAAAGAAGATTAAATGGGGCAGAATATTTGAAAAGACAGCCAGGAATTTTCAAAATTAATTAAAGGTCAGGTGTGGTGGCTCATGCCTGTAATCCCAGCACTTTGGGAGGCTGAGGCAGGAGGATCGCTTGAGCCCAGGAGTTCAAGACCAGCCTAGGCAACATAGTGAGACTCAGTCTCTACAAAGAAATTAGCCAGGCATGGTGGTGTTCACCTGTAGTCCCAGCTACTTCAGAGGCTGAGGCAAAAGGATGATTGAGCTCAGGAAGTTGAGGTTGTATTTCGTGAGCCATGATCATGCCATCTTTTCAGACACACAAAAGCTAAGAAAATTTATCTCCAGCATATTTGTATTTTAAGAACTGTGAAAATGATTTCTTTCAGCAGAAAGAAACAATATTAGAAACCTGGTTCTGCAGAAAGAAATGAAGAGCACCAGGACAGTAAATATGCCAATAATTGTAAGAACCTTTAAAAACGAATGTGTGTGTGCATTCCACACATGTGTAGAAGCCTGATGACTAGTGAAGAAATCATGTACTGTGGGTTTATAGCCTATGCAGAATTAAAATATGTAACAACAGGAGCACAATAGGCAGGAGAGGATGCTCTGAGGTACACTGAGGTTCTTACATTGCTCCTGAAGCAGTAAAATATTTTTAAATTAGGACTATGATAAATGAAAAAAAATCTCTGATCAATCAAAAAAGTAACAGAACACACTCAAAAAAATAGGAAAAATAAAATACTAAAAAATACTCAACCTCAAGAAAGGCAGCAAAGGAGAAAAAGAAAGGCAAAGAATATACAGGACTAATGTAAAACAAACACCAAGATGTAAGGCCTAACAATAAACACATAATAAATATATCAAGTGTAAATGTACTACAGATACCAATTAAAAAGCAAAGATTACTAAATTAGTTTTTTTTTAAAGCGAGAGCAACTACATGCTGCTTACTAGAAATACATTAAACATTTCAATCAGACAGAAAAAGATATACAAATGAACACTCAAATATAAAGAAAGATGATGTGGCTATATTAACATCAGACAAAGTAGACTTCAAGACTGAAAATTACCAAAGATAAAAGAGGAGCATTTTATAATGATAAAAGGATAAGTTCATTAAGAAGATATAACAATCTTAAATGTGTCTGCACCTAGTAATAAAGTTTAAAAGATATATGTATTCATACAATGGAATACCACTCAGCAAAGAACAAACTACATATTTATTTATTTATTTTTGAGACAGAGTCTCACTCTGTCACCCAGGCTGGAGTGCAGTGGCATGATCTCGGCTCACTGCAACCTCCACCTCTCAAGTTCAAACAATTCTCCTGACTCAGCCCCCTGAGTAGCTGCGATTACAGGCATGAGCCAACATGCCCAGCTAATTTTTGTATTTTTGTCGAGACAGGGTTTCACTATGTTGCCCAGGTTGGTCTCGAACTCCTGACCTCAAGTGATCCACCTGCCTCGGCCTCCCGAACTGCTGGGATTATAGGCATGAGGCACCACGCCTTGCCCAAACTACTTATTTAGACAAAAACATAGATGAACTTTAAAAAGCATTATCCCGAGTGAAGGAAGCTAGGCACAAAGGAGTACATATTATGTGATTCAATTTATATAAAAAAATTATACAGGCAAAACTAATCTGTGCTGAGAGAAATGAGACCAGCGATTGCTTTGGCAGGAGTTGGGGAAAGAGTGGATCTCTTGGGAAGGATCCTAACGGAATTTTCTGGGCTGATGGAAATAAATGTTCTAGATCTTGATAAAGATGCAGGTTACATGGATGTACACATGTGCAAAACTGATCAAACTATACATACATTTAAATTCTATGTGTTTCACTATATAAATTATACCTCATTTTTTAAAGTTATATTTTAAAAAGAAATTAAATGCATTAAAAATAATATTTTCATAGTCTGTAAAGTTTCTTGTAAATCCAATAATCTATAATGCTAGAGAGCTTGTAATCAAAATGAGGCATTCTTATATTTGATAATTTAATCAAAACAATCCTTTACAAAAACTGTGAAAAGTGATATTGACATGGGCTACAGTTTGGGTCTTTAATATATTTTCATTATACTGTACTTTTAGTAGCTTTTTTTTTCTGCTACTAGGATTTGAATGAAGTTGGTGACAGATTATTTCCCAATCTGGAAAGGAGTGAGCACTTGAGAGAAACTCACAGATGCTCTTAGAAAACCGAGTATATGGCCGGGCGCGGTGGCTCACGCCTGTAACCCCAGCACTTTGGGAGGCCGAGGTGGGTGGATCACCTGAGGTCGGGAATTCAAGACCAGCCTGACCAACATGGAGAAACCCCGTCTCTACTAAAAATACAAAATTAGCTGGGGTGGTGGCACATGCCTGTAATCCCAGCTACTCGGGAGACTGAGGCAGGAGAATCGCTTGAACCCGGGAGGCGGAGGTTGCAGTGAGCCGAGATCACACCACTGCACTCCAGCCTGGGCAACGAGAGTGAAACTCCATCTCAAACAAAAAAAAAAAAAAAAAAAAGGAAATCGAGTACATGAAATTTAGTACAATGATAGATGGGTACCACAACATCAGATCTGATTTAAAATATTCAAATACATTAAAAGGTTTAAAAATTACTTTCGTAAAATACACAAGTAAGCCTCACCCACAGTCAAACAAAACTGCAACACGTGCACTGCTCCTTCTTGTTTCAGAAAGTTCATAAAACGAAATAAAAGATCTTGTTGCTCTCTGATTTGCTTCAATTCTAACTTCAGCACCTTGATATAAGAGAAAGATTAAGTTTAAGCTATATAAATGAGTTCTAAAATTGTTTATATCAAAAAGGTGTTACTGCTGAAAATTCTTACAGATGGCTTTTTATTTCTAGGTTCTGCAAATTTCTGCAAGAATGGAACCAAAGGAGAAGCCGGTTCAGTTGCTTTTTCGGGCTTTGAAAGAAAGAGAATTATTAACTCAGTAAAATTCCCACTTGATTTGACATACAAAATCAAAATTCAATGCAATCTGAAGTGTTTTCTAATATATTCAATACTCACTGGACTGTCATCTATGAAGATGATAAGCAAATGATTCACAGTATCCTAGTGGAAAATAATAAACATAAGTCAAAATAATTCCACTACTGTATTCTCCCCAGAATTCTCATAACTTGTATCATATTATGTAAGTTTCTAGAAAAATGAAAAAATAAATGGAGCAGTGGCAAAAAAATCTGCACATATGTATTACAGCAGGAGTTTTTTTACATCTACAAAAGAGGTTCTTAACCTTTGTGAAAATGGGCAAATAAAAGCTATTCTGACTTTGGCATTTAAAATATTTCTAAATCATTCTTGTTTCTTCAAAATCTTACTGGATCAAACAAAGGTAGAAGCATCCGAAGTGTCCATCAATGGATGAACAGATAAGCAAAATATGTCATACACATACAATGAAATATTACTCAGCCTTGAAAAGGAAGGAAATTCTGACACATGCTACAACATGGATGAACCTTGAAGACATTATGCTAAGTGAAATAAGCCAGTCACAAAAAGACTAATACTTATGATTCCACTTATATGTGGTACCCAGAGTAGTCAAATTCATGGAGACAGAAAGCAGAATGGTGGTTGCCAGGGGGGCTGGAGGGAGGAAGGAATGAGGAGTTATTGTTAACAGATGTAGAGTTTCACTTTCATAAGATGAAGAGTTCTGGAGATGGGGAATGGGGATGGTTGCACAACAATATGAATGTTTTCAATATCACTGACTATATACATAAAAATGTTTAAGATACTAAATGTTATATTAAGTGTAATTTGTAACAATTTAAAAAAAAATTTTAAGTCTTACTGGATCAGCTAGGAAATCCAAAGATGGAAGGAACACAGAGCCAGACAGAATCTCTCTTATAAGTAAGGTCAGAGATCTGGAAAAAGAAATAATAATAATTGTTTATATTTAGTGATTTATATTAGTTCTTAACTTTCAGGTGCATATGAATTACCTAAGGATCTCGTTAAAATGGAGACTATAATTCAGTAGGTCTTGGTTAGGACCTAAAATTCTGCATTTCTAACAAACTCTCAACCAATGTTCATGCTACTGGTTTGCAGACCACACGTTGAACAGCAAAGAGTTAGAGTTCTTACTTGGCTAAAACAGAATATTACTTAAGAGAAGAAAAAGTATTCCCTTAACAGGAGGAACTTGGGGGACATTAGGAAATACTCTCTCTCGGCCAGGTGGGGTGGCTCACGCCTGTAATCCCAGAGCTTTGGGTGGCGGAGGCAGGGGGATCACAAGGTCAAGAGTTCGAGACCAGCCTGGCCAACATGATGAAACCCCGTCTCTACTAAAAATACAAAAATTAGCTGGGCATGATGGTGCATGCCTGTAATCCCAGCTAATGGGGAGGCTGATGCAGGAGAATCGCTTGAATCCGGGAGGCGGAGGTTGCAGTGAGCCGAGATCACACCACTGAACTCCAGCCTGGGCAACAGAGCAAGACTCCGTCTCAAAAAAAATTAAAAAAAAAAAAAGAAAATACTTTCTATCTAAGAATACTTAAATGTTTAATATTTAAATTAATGTTTAATATAATTACCTTATAATCATATTTACTATTATAAACTAGTATAAAAATCATGTAATCAAAATATTAAAATACTTTTAAGAATCACATAAAAATTTTAAACAAAAAGTAGTATTGAAAGTACATCACTTTAAATATCACTAAAAATAAGCCATGGTTACTCCTCTAAGGGTTATTAGGGTAAGAGTAACAAGGTAATTTATGGAATAATCTAAACATGCTCCAGCCAGAAAAAGGGAGAACAGACTAGATGACCTCCAATTCTTTTTCCCAGCTGGATACCTTGAAACATAAACTCATCTATATAGTTTGTTCAAATGTTTCTGCCTATTATAGTTATAATGTGCATGTCTTTAAAGGGGAACACCAATGAAATAAAATGGTATAAAAAAATTAATTTTATTCATATTTATATTTTATGTCCAAGATCGGTTTTAAAGAAAAATTCTAAGCTACACAACACACCACAAACAGCACTTAAATTGACATTTTAAGACGATAATTAATAAATTATATATTAATAATTTAATAAATTTTTTCAAATGAAAAGCTATTCATAGGCTAACCTCAAATTTTAGTGTACGCCTATCATAACCAAAAAAAGCAATATACATATGGTATGTTATGCAAATACTATTATGTTGTCTAGTCTTTTTATACCTGCAGTCTGTTGCTTTAGGAGGCAAAATATAAGGAAAAAGCAGTTCAGTAAGTTTCCTTAAATAGTGCAATTCATCTCTTCGACTTCTCAAAGCAACATGAAGCTCTGGACCATATTCTTCTAAAGCAGCTTGCTGTAAAAACTCTGTGTTTTTTACTATAGAGATTAAAGACAAATATTGAAACAAGTTAAGTGACATTAAATAATTTCGGTCATTTCCACTAACAAATAGAAGAGCATGGGCTGGGTGTGTGGTGGCTCATGCCTGTAATCCCAGCACTTTGGGAGGCCGAGGCAGGCAAATCGCTTGAGGCCAGGAGTTCGAGACCAGCCTGGCCAACATGGCACAATCCCGTCTCTACAAAAAATGTAAAATTAGCCAGGCATGGGTACACACGACTGTAGTCCCAGCTACTCAAGAGGCTGAGGCAGGAGAATTGCTTGAACCCAGGAGGCGGAGGTTGCAAGGTTGCAGTGAATGGAAATGTGTCCCAAAAAAATATGTAACCAAGTCATTCCTTTCCTAGCCTCTTTTCAACGTGCATTCTTTATTAGAAGCCTGCTTATTTTGCAATAAGTTGATAAATGGACCCTTTGCAAACAAGAATTTAAACTTACGTCTCTACAAGTTATATAAAATAATAGCAAATGATTAAGTGGAAAAAATTAGAGAAAACAACTTTTACAACTTCTAGCACACCTAAGGCTTTTGTTGCCAAATCCTGTATCTTCCTTCTCCTCTCCAAAAGCAAAAGCTATCCTACTCAAAATTATTATCATTATTATTTTGAGACAAGGTCTCGCTCCGTCACCCAGGCTGGAGGTATGCACTGGTGTGATCTCGGCTCACTGTAGCCTGGACCTCCTTGCCTCAAGTGATCCTCCCACTTGAGCCTCCAGAGTAGCTGGGCCCACAGGCGGGTACTCCTGTGCCCAGCTAATTTTTGTATTTTTTGTGGAGATGGGGTTTTGTCATGTTGCCCAGGCTGGTCTCAAACTTCTGAACGGAAGCAATCTGCTCACTTCGGCCTCCCAAATTGCCGGGATTATAGGCCTCAAAATTCTTTTTTTTTTTTTTTTAAGGCAGAGTTTCGCTCTTATCCCCCAGGCTGGAGTGCAATGGCATGATCTCGGTTCACTGCAACCTCCACTTCCCAGGTTCAAGCAATTCTGCCTCAGCCTCCCGAGTAGCTGGGATTACAGGCACCCGCCATCACGTCCAGCTAATCTTTATATTTTTTGTAGAGACGGGGTTTCACCACGTTGGCCAGGCTGGTCTGGAACTCCTGACTTCATGTGATCCACCCACCTCGGCCTCCCAAAGTGCTGGGATTACAGGCATGAGCCACTGCGCCTGGCCTCAAAATTCTTTCACTGCATCTGTTTTCACATCCAAGTAACCTTTTAAAGCACTTACACTATCAAAATATGCCCTCAGCCCTCAGACAAAATGGACTCCCCCTAGCTGAGAAACTGAAATCTAAAATAGATCCAGGCTACCATAGCTCGTGAGGAAGCAGTTATATACTCTGTGTTCTCAGAAAGATGCTATGAAACTTTTTCATACGACCTCCCTTTCTACAATCAAGCAAAACCAGTTCCTGCTGTTGGGAGCCAAGATGAACTGTGGCTGGAAACTCCCTCCGGCTAGAAGCCATTTCAAAGAAACATCTGTCAGATTCCTGGTTTGGGGCCTGGAAACCAATCAATCAGGGCTCACCTGAACCAACCAATGTAAGCTCACCTGTCCCAGCCAATCAGGATTCAGCTGTATCAACCAATTAGAACTCAGCTGCACTGACCAATCAGATTTTAATCCTTCATCTGCATAAAGAGGCCTGATTGAGAACCTGGGAAGGAACTTTTGCTATAAAACCAGAACTCTCTCTTTGTTCTCTGGAATGCAGCCTTGTTTCACACTGAAGGCTATGTTTTCCTGGTTTGCAAACTGTTCCCTGAAACAAAGTCTCTTTACTCTCAAATTCCTTTTCAGAGAACTTGTGTTCACAATAGAATCTGGCTTCATTGGTTAAGCTCTGGATCTTCTGCCCCGTGCAGAGGACGTAGGAAATATAAAACTATTTAAAGTAGAAACCCATGAAAGGATAGATTTCTTAATAAATACTGATGACAAAAGTTATGTTAGCAAAGTTTTTTTTTAGACCTGGCAATAACTAGTATTTTCAAATGTAAAATTAATAGTATTGTCTCCTTTTTATAGACCTCAAAAGACTAAGTGGAAAGGCAAGTAAGTGATGCTTTTCCCTTTCTGCACTCTGTGCAGAGTTTTCAAATCATGGAGTCTGTGTTGGGAATCTTAACCCTAATTCAACAGCATTTATTTTAGAACTATTTCCTTCTGTTTTTATTGAAATAGAATGCAAGCATATTCATACACACAAAAAAGGCATTATATGCACTGCAACAGTGTGAGTACTGAGATGGAGCGGCAATCCCTCTTAGGGGCCTGCCAGGACCCCCAGCATGAAAATAAAAAACTTTTGAGTCCCAAGGGAAATTGCAGGCACCTAAGCTAACCCTACAACCAGCAATTAGGAAAGTGAGTGAATAACCTGCTAAACAAGAAAATAATAACATAAACAATGGCCCCCAAGTAAGCCAGAGTCACAAGATGTTTGGTTCCCTACAGAAACTAAAGATAAAATTATAACATATATCTTTGAATTATTTTTCAGAAACCTGGACCCCCACTAGATAGAAAATGCCAACCACTGTCATGTAGACCTCAGACAAGGAGGAATTGAGGACTGAACTCTAACCACTGTTCTTTGTTCTAAATTTCTTCCTGAGGGGCCTGGAGAGAGTTACACCCACAGGCCAAGCCTTAACATTCCTTTCTGCTAACCTCAGGTTTTTAGACAAAGCCTTGCTTTCTTAACCAATGCAAACCAAAGACTCTCTGAATCCACCTGTCACTTGTAAGCCCTCACTTCAAGATATCCTCGCTTTCTGAGTCAACCCATGTATAACTTCATGTACAGACTTACAATTTTACATGTAACTTTTGCTTTCTTGAAATTTACCCCAAGTCTAAAAACCCTTGCTTGTATGCCACTGGGGAATTCAGGTCGTAAGCATTAGCTGCCTGTTCTCCTTGTTAGCAATAAATGCCTCACGTTCCCTTGCTGAAAATCCCAGTGTCAGTGCTTGCTTTTTTTCTGCACACTGGGCAAGCAGACCCGAGTTCAGTTTTGCAACAGTACTACGAAGGTAAATCAAGGCTATCTACATTTGTGGGTCTAAAGCAGGATTAGCAAAGGACATAGTTTTTATAAAAAACGCATTTTAAATTATTTGCCAAGCTTTTTTTCATTAGAATTTGGGGCTTGGGTCTTTTAGAAATTTGTATCATGAGCATAAAAGTCAGAAATCTCTGCATGGTATCTTAGCACAGTAAGCTGTGCTAAGTCCCAGCTCTGCTTCTTTATTGATAAGATTTTGAACAAATGAAACAATCGCTTTGAGCCTTAGAATCTGTATCAGGCCAGGCGCCCGTGGCTCACGCCTGTAATCCCAGCACTTTAGGAGGCCAAGGCGGGCGGATCATGAGGTCAGGAGATCAAGACCATCCTGGCTAACACGGTGAAACCCCGTCTCTACTAAAAATACAAAAAAAATTAGCCGGGCGTCACGGCAGGCGCCTGTAGTCCCAGCTACTCAGGAGGCTGAGGCAGGAGAATGGCGTGAACCCGGGAGGCGGAGCTTACAGTGAGCTGAAATCGTGCCACTGCACTCCAGCCTGGGCGACAGAGCAAGACTCCGTCTCCAAAAAAAGAATCTGTATCAGTAAACAGTTATTAACACTGAAAAGTCATAATGTAATATAGATAAGTAATTACAATATTTGGTGTGATTAAGCATTCACACATAATATATAAATTAAATCACCAGATTGGAATCTACTCAGCACCTGTCAGACATAAGGGATTTTTATAATCCTAGGTTATAAGAAATTAAAGGAATCAGGCAAAATATTTTAAAATGGGGGAAAACACCTTAACTGGGAATATAAGCAAAACAGAGTGCTGGAATACAGAGCATGGGTTAATCTCCACTGATCACCAGTATATTTAATGCCTAATCAGTTGGCAGTTTTCAGACCACAAAAGGAAAGGTCCACAAAATCCATGATAAAGAGATATCTTCAGGTTGAAAGTCTGGAGTAAGGTCCCACACAATCATTATCCAATTTAAGTTATATATATATATATACACACACATACACATAGCTATACATATGTATATAAATGTTGAATATACACATATATTCATATATTTCATATACACATATATGTGTATATATATACACACATTCATATATTTCATATACACATATATGTGTATATACACACACATTCATATATTTCATATACACATATGTGTATATATACACACACATATATTTCATATACACATATATGTGTATATATACACACACATTCATATATTTCATATACACATATATGTGTGTATATATATACACATATATGTGTGTATATATATACACACATATATATATTCAACATTTCTAAGAGCCATGGAAGTACTTACATAGACAACTTCTATATAATGCCTATTCTCAAGAAGATTAAGCAGAGAATGCCAAGACAGTAAAGACAACTATGGATGAAGAAATGAAACTTTACTTCCTGAATTATGCTCACATGTAGAGCCAAAGAACTTAGAAAACAAATTTATACATTAAAAGAAATGAAAAATAAAAAATGTGAAAACTTTTTTTATAAGTCTAATTTACTATCATAATATTTAGAACACTGGGATCTTGGGATAAAATAAGAGCCCTCCTAATTCTCTGAGCCTTTACTTCTATGGACTTCATTAATTATGATGATTACAATGTTATTAATGAATGCAATCTAGCATTTTAGGGTGACTTTATAATTGCGGATAATTTTTTACATGAATAGTAGCAAATTAGCAACCCCTCCCACAAAAATTCAATGATAAATTTTAGTCAAATTAGTTTATATATGTATCACTCTCCTTTTTTCTTTCTTCTTTTTTTCAGACAGGGTCTTGCTCTGTTGCCCAGGCTGGAGTGTAATTGGGTGATTATAGCTCACTGCAGTCTCAAACTCCTGGGCTCTAGAAATCCTCCTGCTTCAGCTTCCCAAGTAGCTAGGACTTACAGGCACATGCCACCACACTCGGCTAATTTTTTTATTTTTTTGTAGAGACAGGGTCTCACTATGTTGCCCAGGCTTGTGTCAAACTCCTGGGCTCAAGTGATCCTCCAGCTTCAGCCTTCCGAAGTGCTGGGATTACCAATGTGATATATATACAACGTCACTCTCATAGAGACAAAGCAATTTGGGGATTTTACTGAACTCATCAATTCTACTGAAAGTTAAAAGATGATTCCATTTGTTCAAAGTCTGAGAGGCTTCTTGTCTTTGTCTTTAGAACAAAATTAAAACTGTATTAAAAATACTTCCCCCACACAAAAACCTACAAATGCTTATAACAGCATTATTTATAATTGCCAAAAATTGGATCAAGATGTCCTTCAACTGGTGAATGGATAAACAAAGTGCGGTATATCCGTACAATGGAATATAATTGAGTAGTAAAAAGAAATGGGTTATCAAGCCATGAAAAGATAGAGGTTAAATGTATATTGCTAAGTGAAAGAAATCCATCTGAAACATATTGTATGATTCCAACTATATAACATTCTGGAAACGCCAAAACTGTAGAGACAATAAAAAGATCAGTGGTTGCCAGGGATTCTCAGAGGAAAGAAGGATGAACAGAGAAAGCACGGGGGATTGGATTTTTAGGGCAGTGAAACTATTCAGTATGCTACTGTAATGATGAATACATGATTATACATTTGTCAAAATCCACAGAATGCACTATGTAAAGAGTAAAACCTAATAAGGCCAGGCGCGGTGGCTCATGCCTATAATCTCAGCATTTTGGGAGGCCAAGGCGGGTGGATCAGCTGAGGTCAGGAATTCGAGACCAGCCTGGTCAACATGGTGAAACCTCATCTCTACTAAAAATACAAAATAGCCAAGCGTGGTGGTGCATGCCTGTAATCCCAGCTAGTCGGGAAGCTGAGGCAGGAGACTCACTTGAACCCGGGAAGTGGAGGTTGCAGTGAGCTGAGATTGTGCCATTGGTCTCCAGACTGGGCAACTAGAGCGAAACTGCGTCTCAAAAAAAAAAAACAAAAATCTAAACTACAGACATTAGTTAATAATGATGTATCAATATTGGTACATTGATTATAACAAATGTATCAAGTAATGTAAGATGTTAATACTAGGAAAAGGTGAGAGTATAAGAGAACTCACTGTACTTTCTGCTCAATAATTCTTCTGTGAATACAAAATTGCTCTAAAACATAAAATCTACTGATTTAAAGAAAAATACTTCTCCTATACGTTCTTCTGTCAGTAAAGTAGCCTTTACAACACAACAATTAAGTTATGTGTACTTGGCCAGGCACAGTGGCTCACACCTGTAATCTCAGCACTTTGGGAGGCCGAGGTAGGCAGACTGCTTGCGCCCAAGATGTTGAGACCAGCCTGAGCAACATAGTGAGACCTCATCTCTGAAAGAAAAAAAAAAATTTTAATTTAAAAAGAAAGTTATGCGTACTCAAACTCTTTCACATTCATCTTTTTTTTTTTTTTTTTTTGAGATGGAGTCTTGCTCTATCACCCAGGCTGGAGTGCAGTGGCACGATTTCTGGCCCACCACAACCTCCGCCTCCTGGGTTCAAGTCATTCTCCAGCCTCAGCCTCCTGAGTAGCACCACCACACCTGGCTAATTTTTGTATTTTTAGTAGACATGGGTTTCACCATGTTGGCCAGGCTGGTCTCGAACTCCTGACCTCAAGTGAGCTGCCCACCTCAGCCTCCCAAAGTGCTGGGATTACAGGCATGAGCCACCATGCCCAACCTCATCCTTTTTTCAAACTATGTTTAAAGTAAAATTATTTTTACTTGTTATAAGATGAACACAGAATAATTTTTAAATACATAATTTAAAATAATTCTCATATCTGAGGAACTATTCATATCAAAGGGCAAATAAACTAATAATTTCATTTAACTTCAAATCTACCTATAGCATAATTTCCCAAAATGTTTTTTGATTAAAATAATTGATACTATGTGGGAGGAAAAAATAGTTCCATGCTCAAATGAATTTGGAACATGCTAGGTTAAAGTTAAAGCTATTTCACTGCTGTAGGACTACCCAAAGCTTTTGGTGTACTCCTACCTATGGGAATTTCTACAAGGGGAATACAATAAACAAAAAATATGACCGTGAAACCTCTTCTGGTCATATGGTCATGTATGTAGAGTGGTATTCTGCAGAACATACTTCAGAAACCACTGACAAAAAAGAATACCAAATGCAAATACAAGGAAAATCTCAGTTTCACGAACTAAGTACAGTGCATAGAAGTAGTTTTGTTAAAAAGAAACATTTTTGACCTTGATCTTAGAGCATGCAAAGTCTCAAATGAGGATTCCACTCATTCACTCAGAAAAGATCCTGCAGGATATGGTAAGAAGGAAAGGAGGAAAGGAAAGAAGGGAAAACATTTAATGAACATATGCTATGTGCAAATCATGACAGTAAAAAGGACAGAACATACATGAGAAGCAGCAAGCAGGTCATCCTGGCCAAAGCATAATATAGTAAAAGACAAGACTAGATCTAATATCTGACTAGATAGAAAAGGATTTAAATACACAGTTTAGATGCTATGACAGTCACTAAATTTGTTTTTTTTAGTAGAAACACAACATGAGACTTGTCATATCATAAAAGTAACCTTGTAGCAATATAAAGGATGGGCTACAATAGGTCAAAACCACTGAAACCATTAAGGAGAAAGAGTGAATGAAAGATACTTCAGAGAAATAGATTATCATTCAAAACTGATTAAGAGGTGTCAGCAGTAAAGTTAATTTTTATTTTAATTTTTAAAGGCTCTCAAGTTTTCACACATTATTAACAAACTACTGAAAGAGATTTCAGTTTAAGAGAATACTCTCACATCAACCGTGAATATATAAGTTAATTAATCAGTACTCATATTTAGATATTTCGGGTGAAAACTGGTGTATAAAATCAAAATTACTCAAACTATAGTAGAAAACTGTATTACCTTTCTGTCTGGCTTTAACTATCACTTCTATATGCTTCATTGCTGCTTTTAATAGTTTCTTGGTTATAATAGATGGAATATCCACCTAGAAAAATTCAACATTAAAACTTTTAAAATAATTATCACTAAGTTACAATGGCAGGTATACTATAATTATGATATTGGAATATATCTTAAAAATTAGAAGTATTCAGAATCTTTCAAAAATAACACTTTATATTCCTGCATCATACTAACTGTAACATTAGATAATTTTTTTACCCAAAGTACTGAAAATTAATCTTAATATGTATACCTTAAATACTAAATCTTTCCCACAAAATAGTATTTTTACTCCTAGCTTCTTTATGTGTTCTTTGTATTAAATGCATTCAAGGAAAACTCCAGTAACTTATTATCCCTTTGATGCTGTACATTTGTGATTAGTAAGAAATTAGTTGAAAACGAACTTCTTCATTCAGCTTACAAGATAAATCCTGGTTTGTTTTTTGGGTTTTTGTTGTTTTTTGAGACAGGGTCTCACAGCGGCTGCCCAGGCTGGAGAGCAGCGGCACCATCTCACTGCAGTCTCAGTCTCCCGGGCTCAGGTGATTCTCCCACCTCAGCCTCCCGGGTAGCTGGGAATACAGGCGCATGCCACCATGCCCAGCTAATTTTTTTGTAGCTTTTAGTAGAGACGGGGTTTCGCCATGTTGCCCAGGCTGGTCTCCAACACCTGGACTCAAGTAATCCACCCATAGCCTCCCAACAGCCTCCCCAAGTGCTGGGATTAAAGGCATTAGCCACCATGCCCAGCATGAATCCTGGTTTCAAGATATATGGAAACACCCTATTTTAGAATAAAATTAAGTTTCATCATTCCCCACCAAGATTTTTCAACCTAAAGGCTAGAAGCTGCAGTGATCATGGTAGGTTAGTGAGGGAGGGCTGAGGGCTTATATGCACACACAGAAAACAGGAAAAAAAAAAAAACCTAAAAATAAATTATAAATAAATCAACAAAAAGCACATTTATTAGACTTCAACAGGCCTGTCTTCCACTATAAAACTTAATACATTATTTATTTCCTTTATCAAAGGCATGAGAAAATTCCATCACAACAGTGTTAATTTTTCAATTCTTTTTAAATTCTGTATTAAGGGAACAAAATCCCAGGGTGATAAATCTAGTAGGTATGATGGATCATAAACCCCCAAATTTTAATGATTTGCTGATAAAACCCAGATCAAACACGTTCAGCAAGAGGGGATATTTTTGCTAGTATTATACCTCATTGAAAATAACATCACTCTTCATTTGCCCTTGGCCACTTGGTACTCGCTTATAAATTACTCTCATATTTATCAAATAAACAAGATGTTATAGTTTTCAAACATTTTGTAAAATCTTGTCTTCTGAGAATACTCAGTAAGATTTTTATTTCTAAGTTCCACTTTAGGGAATTCAGGTCAGAATTAAAATGGTAAAATAATGGGTTTGTCACTAAACTTTGATTTTTAAAAAATTGTAGACCCTAAATGATTCTTTGTTTTCATTATTCCCAAACTTCCAATTTACATTATGCAGGCAACGGAATCATGAACAGAACATTGTAGAAGGAATAAGATGACCAAGGCCTAATCTTCTGCCCATTAACATTTGCTAACACTTTGACAAAGTTAATACCTTTCTATAAAACGAATATAATAATGACCCATTTATCTTCCAGGATAGTGATGCAGATAAAATAGGAGCCATAGTATAATTCAGAAAATTGAAGAAAATATTTTGCGAATCATTTATCTGATAAAGGACGTGTATCCACATAAGTAACTTTTACAACTCAGTAATAAAAAAATAACCCAGTTAAAATGCAGGTAAGGAATTTGAACGGACATTTCTTCAAAGAAGGCAGACAAATGGCAAATAAGCATAAAAGTTCTCAACATTATTGGCATCAGGGATATGCAATTCAAAGCCACCATGGAATATCATGTCACATATACTAGGATGGTTAGAATAAAAGAGTGAGATTATAAATAGTTCTGGCAAGGATGTGGAGAAATTGAGATCCTCATACACTGCTGATGGGAATGTAAATGGTGGAGCCACTTTGGAAAATAGTCTGGCAGTTACTCAAAGTGTTAGACATAGAGTTACCATTTGATCCAGCAATTGTACTCCTATGTACATATCCAAGATAAGTGAAAATATATATCCGACAAAAAAAAACTTGTATACAAATGCTAACAGGTACATAACAGACAAAAGGTAGAAACAATACAAATATCCATCAACTGATGAATGGATAAACAAAATGTAGTACATTCACGCAATGGAATATTAGCCATAAAAAGAATGAAATATTGATACATGCTACAACATAACATGGATAAACCTTGAGAACATTATGCTGAGTAAAAGAAGCCAGTCACAAAGGGCTACATATTGTATGATTCCATGTATATGAAATGTTCAGAATAGACATCCAAATCCATAGATATACAAAGTAGATTTGTGGTTGGCTATGGATGAAGGGAGAGAAGAGATGATGTTTATGGCTAGAGGGTACAAGGTCTCTTTCTGGGTGATGAAAATGTTCTAAAATTGACTATGGGGATGGTTGTACAACTGAATATGCTAAAAACCATCAAATCATATACTTCAAATGGGTGAATTACATGGTATGTAAATTATATCTCAATAAAACTATTAACAAAATACATATATAGCTATAAAACACTCCAAGTATGAGGTGCTATTAATTTAGAATCCACTAAGCTAGTCCAAAGCCTAACATAGGCCTGGCACAGTGGCTCACACCTGTAATCCCAGCACTTTGGGAGACCGAGGCGGGTGAATCACTTGAAGTCAGGAGTTCGAGACCAGGCTGGCCAACATAGTGAAACTCTGTCTCTACTAAAAATACAAAAATTAGCCAGGCATGGTGGCGGGCACCTGTAATCCTAGCTACTCCAGAGGCTGAGGCAGGAGAATCGCTTGAACCTGGGAGGTGGAGATTGCAGTGAGCCAAGATGGCACCACTGCACTCCAGCCTGGGTGACACAGCGAGACTCCATCTTTTTAAAAAAAAAAAAAAAAAAGGCTGGCACGGTGGCTCACATCTGTAATCCCAGCACTTTGGGAAGCTGAAGCAGGTGAATCATTTGAGGTCAGGAGTTCGAGACCAGCCTGGCCAACATGGTGAAACCCCGTCTCTACTAAAAATACAAAAAAAATTAGTTGAGGCAGTAGTGGCACATGCCTATAAGCCTGTAATCCCAGCTACTTGGGAGGCTGAGGTAGGAGAATCGCTTGAGGCTGGAAGGCAGAGGTTGTAGTGAGCTGAGATCACACCACTGCACTCCAGTCTGGGCAATAAAGTGAAACCCTGTCTCAAAAAAAAAAAAAAAAAAGAAAAGTTTAACATAGAAGAATTGTTCAATTAACTAACGTTTATTAGCTAATCGTAATCGTAATATGGCAATCAAAATTAACTTTGATAAATCAATTTTTACTTATTCCAAAGTATAATTTAAATGGTTTGTCATCAACCAATTGATATTTCTTACTCTTTCATTCCACTTAAATATTATGAGTCAATTACCCTAGACTGTCTGTTAAACAATGTGATGACTGTTTATCAACTATTTTCAAAAGTGACAAAAGCTACATGCAATAGAAAAAGACAAATATAAAGAAGTGCATGGAAAAAAAAATCAGCATCAGCCCACCACCACACTAAGAGTTAACAGTGATAAGGAGGTATATGTCCTTAATATATGTATTAACAAGCTTTAATATATGAACTTTGTTTTCAAAGTGGAAAAATACCACACATATTAGTTTCCAGCCTGTTCACTTGACTGTTTTTCTTTTTTTTTTTCCTTTTTCTTTCTAACTTTTATGTTAGGTTCAGAAGTACATGTGCAGGCTCATTACATGAGTAAATTGCATGTCATGGGGGTTTGGTGTACAAATTATTTCATCACCCAAGTAATGAGCACAGTACCCATAAGTAGTTTTTTGATCCTAATCCTCCTCCCACTCTCCACCCTCAAGTACGTCACCATGTCTATTGCTTCCTTCTTTATGTCCATGTGTACCCAATGTTTAGCTCCTACTTATAAATGAGAACATGCAATATTTGATTTTATGTTCCTGTGTTAATTCACTTAGGACCAGCTACATCCATGTTGCTGCAAAGAACATGATTTCATTCTTTTTTATGGCTGTGTGGTATTACATGGAGTACATGTACCACATTTTCTTTATCCAGTCCACTACTGCTGGGTGTCTAGGTTTATTCCATGTCTACAATTTATATTCCTTTGAATTCTGTTCTAAGTTCTTTTAGAAATCTCCAAACTGCTTTCCACAGTGGCTGAACTCATTTGCATTCCCACCAGTAGCATATAAGCATCCCCTTTACTTGACTATTTAAGATAAATATTTTCCCTTGAAAATAAGTATTATTCTACAAAATGATTGTTCATGGCCGTGTAGAATTCTATAATTAGGATGTATTATATTTACTCAACTAACAATCTTAGTAGACATCAATTTTTCTTTTCAGTTTTACTTTTTATAAATTATACTGCAATAAATCTTTGAACATACTTTTTGGGTTTTTTTTTTGTTTGTTTTTTTTTTTTTTTTTTGAGATAGAGTCTCACTCTGTTGCCCAAGCACTTGAAGTGCAGTGGCGCGATCTTGGCTCACTGCAATTTCCGCCGCCCAGGTTCAAGCGATTCTCCTGCCTCAGCCTCTCAAGTAGCTGGGATTACAGGTGCGCACGATTACGCCAGGCTAATTTCTTTGTATTTTTAGTAGAGATGAGGTTTCACCATGTTGGCCAGGCTAATCTCAAACTCCCGACCTCCAGTGATCCGCCCATCTCAGCCACCTCGGATTACAGGCATGAGCCACAGCGCACGGCCTGGAGTATAGATTTTTTTAACTCTTGATAAAGATTACCAAACTGCCCTCAGATGTGAGAATTATACCAATTTGAATTTGAACTTGTTTTCTATACCTAACCATTACTAGATATTAACACTCTTTTTTTACCTTTCCCAGTCTGATAAGTAAAAGAATAATATCTCATTAAAAACATATTTATTTGCTGTGAGACAACATACTTTCAAGTGTTCATTGGTCATTTTGTATCTTTTGTGAACTACTGTACATTTTTTGCATATCTTTTCTCTAGCAGTTGACTATATTGTTCATTTCTCAAATAGGTATAGAGTAATTTAACAAGATTAATCTTTATTTTATTACTAGTGGCAGAGATATTATATATTAATACATTCTCAATATGTTCAATATGTCAATACTGAACTGACAAAGCAGTAGAAAAGTGTGTGTGTCTACAGACAATATACTACAAATATATATAGGCAATGATCCAAATATGCACAAAATATAGCTCGAGGAAAATATTTGTTTTTTTGCTTTTTTGAGATAGAGTTTCGCTCTTGTTGCCCAGGCTGGAATGCAATGGCACAATCTCAGCTCACTACAACCTCCACCTCCCAGGTTAAAGCAATTCTCCTGCCTCGGCCTCCTGAGTAGCTGGTATTACAGATGCCCGCCCCCATGCCTGGCTAATTTTTTGTGTTTTTAGTAGAGACGGAGTTTCACCATGTTGGCCAGGCTGGTCTTGAACTCCTGACCTCAAGTGGTCCGCCCACCTAGGCCTCTCAAAGTGCCGGGATTACAGGCATGAGCCACCGCGCCTGGCTGAGAAAAATATTTTTTAAAGTAGATCATAATCATTGCCGTTTACTCAATAAATCCATCTAACCGGAACATGACTTTTTTCTTTTTTTTTTTAATTATTATTATACTTTAAGTTCTAGGGTACATGTGCACAACGTGCAGGTTTGTTACATATGTATACATGTGCCATGTTGGTGTGCTGCACTCATTAACTCGTCATTTACATTAGGTATATCTCCTAATACTATCCCTCCCCACTCCCCCCACCCCATGACAGGGCCCAGTGTGTGATGTTCCCCACCCTGTGTCCAAATGTTCTCATTCTTCAATTCCCACCTATGAGTGAGAACATGCGGTGTTTGATTATCTGTTCTTGCGACAGTTTGCTGAGAATGATGGTTTCCAGCTTCATCCATGTCCCTACAAATGACATGAACTCATCCTTTTTTATGGCTGCATAGTATTCCATGGTGTATATGTGCCACATTTTCTTAATCCAGTCTATCATTGATGGACATTTGGGTTGGTTCCAAGTCTTTGCTATTGTGAATAGTGCCGCAATAAACATACGTGTGCATGTGTCTTTATAGCAGCATGATTTATAATCCTTTGGGTATATGCCCAGTAATGGGATGGCTGTGTGAAATGGTATTTCTAGTTCTAGATCCTTGAGGAATCGCCACTGTCTTCCACAATGGTTGAACTAGTTTACAGTCCCACCAACAGTGTAAAAGTGTTTCTATTTCTCCATATCCTCTCCAGCACCTGTTGTTGCCTGACAAAATGACTGCCATTCTAACTGGTGTGAGATGGTACCTCATTGTGGTTTTGATTTGCATTTCTCTGATGGCCAGAACGTGACTTTTTTCTATAGCTGTCTTTTCATTTCTAATTTCTACAAACCAAGATAACTAAGCATTAAAATGAAAGAAAGCAAAACTGATCAACAGATCAAAAATTATTCACTAACTTTTTAACCTAAAAAAATGAAGACAAAACAAATACACACGGTATAGGAGAAAGTAAAAATAAGGTTTAAGGCCGGGCGCGGTGGCTCACACCTGTAATCCTAGCACTTTGGGAGGCCGAGGTGGGCGGATCACAATGTCAGGAGATCGAGACCATCCTGGCTAACATGGTGAAACCCTGTCTCTACTAAAAATACAAAAAATTAGCCGGGCATGGTGGCATGCTCCTGTAGTCCCAGCTACTCGAGAGGCTGAGGCAGGAGAATCACTTGAACCTGGGAGGCGGAGGTTGCAGTGAGCCGAGATCATGCCACTGCACTCCAGCCTGGGCAACAGAGCAAAACTGTCTAAAAAAAAAAAATAAATAAATAAATAATGTTTAAAATAATCTCCTAAAAGATACACTTAGAAAGAATAAGACCTAATATTTGATAGAGCAGGGTGAGTGTAATCAAAAATTTAATTGTACATTTAAAAGTAACTAAAAGAGTATAATTGGACTGTTTGTAACATAAATGATAAATGCTTGAGGGATACATACCCCATTTTCCATGATGTGATTATTACTTACTACATGCCTGTATCAAAGTATCTCATGTACCCCACAAATATGTACACTTTCCATCTACTCACAAAAAATTGTTTTAAATCTTTCATTAAATGATAAAGCCCCAAATTCCCAAATTTCTCATTAAAAATATATACCTTGTGAATCCTTCTTATTAGGACAGAAGCAAAAAACCGTAATGTTATTCTCAGTTCATCAACAAAGGATTCATCATCTGTCACATCCCTTCAATAAGGAGAAAACAAATATTCAGAAGTTCAGAGAAATACAGTTTCACCTTCTACAATCCAAGGGAAAATTTTCCTTTTCTGTTTACTTAAGCTACTTTTCTTTTTTCATTTACAAAGAATACATTTCATTGCAGAACAAAAGACATGTACAAAAAATAAAACAAACATCTACCATAATTCTAGCATCAAGACATAATCACTATTAACTAAATTGTAACACATATTTCCTTGCAGACATACATGACTACATAGTCTTATTTTTATAATACTGAGATCATGTTCTAAGCAACATCAAAGAAAGTTCAAAGAAATAAAACAATGAATAATTTTGGAGAAGCAAAAGAATTAATACAAAATTTTTAAATAATTTAAAATACTTATAAAATAAATTCTAAAAGTTAAAACAAAAAAAGGTGTGCTCTATTTGAAAAAGAAATTGAATGAATTGAAACTCAGACATTTTGTAATACAGAAATTCTGACAACCTTCAACTGAGGAGTTACTTTCATTTTCCTGATGTTTGGAGGGCCCTAGAATTAGAACACTTCCCTAATTAAAGGCAAGAAAAGAAAGAAGGATGATATCTTGAACTCAAAGACGGTATTGTTAACTTCCTTGGCAGAATAGGAAAGATAATTCTATCAACCATGCTTCCCACTGTTAACCCTAAAGAAGGGGATATTACAGCATCAATAGCTACAACTGAGAAGAAAATATACTTTCACACTTAGAAATACAACTAGATTTTATGTCGAAAGTGTCGTAATGAGAGATGGGAAAAGATAAGGGAGTCTTCACAAAAGAATTCATTTTACAAAAGGCCTCACCATGAGCTTTAATTAAATGGCAAATGCCAGATATTTAAGGCAGAATCAAATGTAAATTTACACAGCTCTCCAGGAAAATATGGCATAGAAACGATATTAAATTTGTCTTAAACACTCTGGGTGAATTCAACCAGTAGCATTTTTTTTTTTTTAATTAGAAATTCGGCCAGGCATGGTGGCTCACACCTATAATCCCAACACTTTGGGAGGCCGAGGTGGGTGGATCACTTGAAGTCGGGAGTTTGAGACCAGCCTGACCAACATGGGGAAACCCCATCTCTACTAAAAATACAAAAATTAGCCAAGCATAGTGGTGCACACCTGTAATCCCAGCTTCTTGGGAGGCTGAGGTGGGAGGATTGCTTGAACCTGGGAGGTGGAGGTTGCAGTGAGCTGAGGTCGCGCCACTGCACTCCAGCCGAGGCAACAGAGCACGACTCCACCTCAAAGAAAAAAAAAAAAAAAAGAAAGAAAGAAAAGAAAATTCAAAATATACTGAATCAATATAAAATCAGGGTAGATGTCATTAAACATCATATGTATAAGCCATGGAGGTGCAAGTGTTCAAATATATATTAAACACATGACGCTTATTTAAGAAAATATGTATTTATTAAATGATATAAGTTGGATCTAATTTCAAAATAGATTTCTGTCAAATCTAAAGTATTTTCTGTATCTTCAAAAGCACAAGGCTCTTGTACATACATGGCATACACCAAAAACAAAGGTACTTGGGGAAAAAAAACCATTAATTCTCCAGGAAAAGGACTGAAGCTATCTTTCAATTTAATGAAATATGTGAATACAGATTCCCCTCCAAAAGGTAGAATTATTTCAAATGTGAAACCTGTATACAAAATTATTAAATTACTACATTTAGGAGTGATAAGGAATTCTACAAGTTACTTTTCTTTCAAAACACAGCCTAAGTTTTCTTCCTCTTTACTATCACCAAATTATTAATTGACTGATGCCTACATCAGTGGTTCTTAACTAGGGCCCATTATGCCTTCCAGGTCATATCTGGCAACCTCTGAAGACATTTTTATTGGTCTCAACTGGTGGCAGAGATGTCTGCTACTAGTATCTAATGGGAGAGGTCAGGGGTGCTAATTATCATGTAACGCACAGTACTGCCCCCACAACAAATAATTATTTTGGCTAAAGGGTCAACAATGACAAAGTTGAGAAATCCTGGTCTACGTGAAAAACATGTCATTAGCATGCTTAACTTAATAGTATTCACTGTATCAAAGAAAAAAGATCTTACAGAAAGAACCTACCTGTACCACGGATAAACAAAGTTTTCCAACACTAATTCAAGAACCTGCATAAACAATTATTTTTTAAAGAAAAATAAAATTAATTAGTTTTTGGAAAATAAATGGTACTATTTGGTAATATGTAACACTATCAAGAAACAATTTTATTATCACAAATAGTGACAGTAGGCCGGGAGCAGTGGCTCACACCTGTAATCCCAGCACTTTGGGAGGTCAAGGCAGGTGGATGGCTTGAGCTCACGAGTTTGAGACCAGCCTGGGTAACATGATGAAACCCTTTATCTACAAAAAACACAACAATAAGCTGGGTGTAGTGGCATGTACCTGTAGTCCCAGCTATTTGGGGGGGCTGAGGCAGGAGTATCGCTTGAGCCTGAGAGGCAGAGGTTATAGTGAGCCAAGATGTTGCCACTGCACACCAGCCTGGGCGACAGAGTGAGACTCTGTCTCAAAAAAACAAAAAACAAATAATGACAGTAATATAATACTTTCACATGACAAAATGTGTATTTCAACCTTATGTGAATGAGGATCAAAGAAAACATATGAGAAAACACTTGGAAAATCATAAAAATTCCACAAATAGGAGAAGTTATTATTAGAATGACATACACATATTTCTAAATATTCCCATAATCAAACAAAAAGTTAAATAAATTGTTTCTGACTCTGAAGCTTAACTGAACCAAAAACGTGCTATGGAAAGAAGAAACAGAGCAAGTTAGTCCTTTCCATTCCTAACTTTGTAAGTCATTATTTTCAGAATACAGTGAAGAAATAAGCAGCTAAGATTTATGTAAGGGGTCAAAATTAGGTGTTAGTGGTTACCTCTGAAGGGAGTATAGTGGCTAGAGGGGAACACAAAGGGGAGTTCTGGGATGCTGGTAATGTTTTGTTTCCTGATCTGAATGCTGGTTACACAGATATGTTCGCTTTGCGAAAATTTTACCTGTACACTCAAATCAGTACATAAGTTATTTAAGTGAAAAAGTAACAAAACAAAATAAAACAAACCCTGGGTGTTAAATCTTCCATTTCTTGGATTTGGGTGTGGCAGTATGTCATAATTTTTACAAGGAGTTGCAACATTGGGCAGTAACTTACAAATGCAGTAGGGAGGGAACAAAACGACATATCTAATCTAATGCTTCCAAAATTAGATCATATATTTTCTCTGGCAGCAATAACAAAGGTTGTGAATTCTCTAGTTTAAATATTAAGGGAACAATAATTTAGATGTTTTAGTACAAAAACTAAGCATTGTTTATATGTGTTGGGAAATGAAAATACATATAAACAGGGATAACAATGAATAGGACAGAGAGAACAGACTAGAACGAGTTATCGTTAAACATTTGTTCTTCATTTCCCACATCCAGCCAATCACCAAGTCCTACTGATTTTATATCCTAAGTAGTGCTTTTCTTTTTTTTTTTTTTTTGAAGTGGAGTTTCGCTCTTGTTGCCCAGGCTGGAGTGCAACAGCACAATCTTGGCTCACCTCAACCTCCGCCTCCAGGGTTCAAGCAATTCTGCCTCAGCCTCCCGAGTAGCTGGGATTATAGGCATGTGCCACCACGACTGGCTAATTTTGCATTTTTACTAGAGATGGGGTTTCTCCATGTTGGTCAGGCTGGTCTCGAACTCCCGACCTTAGGTGATCTGCCCACCTTGGCCTCCCAAAGTGCTGGGATTACAGGCGTGAGCCAACACGCCCGGCTGGTACTCATTTTCTTACCCCTTATATTGCATCAATGGCCTCTCAACTCCCTGCCTCCAAGCTCACTCCCCTCCATCCTAAATAGAGTTGCCAAAGTAACCTAAAACATACATTTGACCACATCATCCTCTTGCATGAAATCCTCAATATATCAAACCTGAATATATGAAAATAAGAAAGGTATAAATTGCACTGATTTTGAAGGGGACCTGCTGGCATGCAGCAGCTACATCACTTCCTTTTCACTCCCAGTATACCCTATAAGTCACATCTGAAAATTCAAGAAAATCACTGACTTCCAGAATCAATTAATCTAAGCTCCATCAGCATAGCCCTTAAAGTCATTTGATAGGTCTCATTTCTAAAGGACCATATAAAATCCTGATTAAGAACTTAACCAGACCTGAGTTTTTTATTGAGTTCTATAATCAACCAAATATGAAACTTGAGAAAATTATTAAAATTCTAAATTTCATTTACCTTTGGTAAAATTATCAATACTAGTACCCACTTCATAGGTTATATGTAGATTACATGAAATAAAGAATGAGCTTAGCACAATGCCTAACATACAGTAAGTAAATCATTAAATATTAGCTACTAGAATATTGTTTCCTCATTGCCCACATCCTCCCTCACATTTTACTCTCCAGTTTGCTGAACATCCCACCTTGTTTCAAGCCTCTCTTTCCTTTTGAAAGCTCTACTCAAATCCTGAAATACCCTTTCACACACTATTAGTCTGGCAAACCTCTAGTTCTCCGATCTGATTGCCCTCTCAATAGTTATGAACTTCTCCTCTATACTAATTCTATATACCTTAATTTTTTTCCATTATTGCCTGCATTAAATTATATTGTGATTACCTGTTTATATGCCTGCCTCCACTTCTAGACTAAAGTTCCTGGTAGAAAGGGACCATATCTTCACTTTTAATCACTACGGCCTAGCCCAGTTCCTACCTATAAGATATCAAAATATGTTTTTAAATGTGACAGCTAATATTTACTGAGCACCAGTATGTGCCAGGTACTGGACCAAGGGTTTTATACAAGTCCTTTCATTTTTATGAATGAATGACATGTCAAAGACACAAATAATACTCTTGTTAGAAGTTTTCTTCAACAGACCTCAACTTCGCACTCTCCAACAGAAATATAACGTAAATCACCCATTAATTTTAAATTTTCTAGTAGCTACATTTTTTACAACGTAAAAAGAAACAGGTGAAATTAATTTTATATTTTATTTAACCCAACACATCCAAAATATTATCATTTCAACATGTAATCAATATAAAAAATGAGATACTTGTCCAGGCGCAGTGGCTGACTCCCATACTACCAACACTTTGGGAGGTCGAGGCAGGTGGATCACAAGGCCAGGAGTTCGAGACCAGCCTGGCCAATATGGTGAAACCCTGTCTCTACTAAAAATACAAAAATTAGCTGGGCGTGGTGGTGTGTGCTTGTAGTCCCAGCTACTTGGGAGGCTGAGGCAAGAGAATCGTTTTAACTCGAGAGGCGGAGGTTGCAGTGACGCAAGATTATGCCACTGCACCCCAGCCTGGTTGACAGAGCGAGATTCCGTCTCAAAAAAAAAAGAAACTTTACATTCCTTTTTTCTGAGTCTTTTCTTACTAAGTCTTCTTACGAAATCTTCAAAATCCACTATTTTATACACAGAACACATGTCAACCTGGACTAGCACATTTCAAGTGTTTATTAATACTTAACACGTGGCTAGGAGCTACCATATTAGACAGAAGTCTTAAATCAGAGTATCTTGAAGATGAAAAAGGCCTTAGAGGCCCGGCACAGTGGCTCACGCCTGTAAATCCAGCACTTTGGGAGGCCGACGTGGGTGGATCACAAGGTCAGGAGATCGAGACCACATCCTGGCTAACACATGAAACCCCGTCTCTACTAAAAAGACAAAAGAAAAAAAATTAGCCAGGCGTGGTGGTGCATGCCTGTAGTCCCAGCTACTCGGGAGGCTGAGGCAGGAGAATCACTTGAACCCGGGAGGCAGAGGTTGCAGTGAGGTGAGATCGTGCCACTGCACTCCGGCCTGGGTGGCAGAGCAAGACTCCATCTCAAAAAAAAAAAAAGGCCTTAGAGAAGCAAAGAAAAAAATGCCAAATTTTAATGGGTTTTTATGCAGGATACAAAATGGGATAATGAACAATTAAGCGGGATTCAGATGCTATTCTTCAACTAAGTAGCATCCAATTTGATTTAATACACTTTGATCAGCTACCAACAATACACGTGACCTGATACTTGGTGCTAGGAACAAATGAGACTCCATTCCTTGCCTTCAAGGACTTGAGTGTTTTGTCAAATCCACTGAGAAGACAAGTCTTTAAAACAACTAAAACATGTTACCAAAAAGATACATATAAAATCTGACTGTAACAAAGATAAGAGAACATGCTTTCCATTCCTGTATTATGCAGAAATACTGAAAAATATCCCATTCCCTACTCTACTCTTCAGTTAGTGTCAAAACTGGGGTCATAATTCAGTAAGATATATATCGATTTGCTCTTGCAGTCCAGGGTTCCTTTTGGAATTACAAAATGATATTTCTGCTGCGCTATCATAAAGATGACTGTTTTCATCTTTATGACTGTTTCAGGTAAACCAGTGCTTTCCTTAGCTGAAAATGTCTAAATTAAACATGAGATTCAAAAACATTTCTAGCTTACTACTCAAGTTGTTTAGTCTGCAATAACCAACTGCCTAACTCATAACTGATTTAAGTGACATGTATTAAGATGCTCCATAATTAAATTTTTTGATAAAAAATTCTGGAAAATTTTTCCACAGGCATTTAACATTCTCTGTTAATAATATTAATTGAATCAGTTACCTCTGAGAGAGATGCATCAACCTTGGAAGAAATTTTCAGGTCTAGCCATGGCTGGTAGTTTTCAAGTAGCAAAGAAGGCCTAAAGAAAAATTATACAACTAAATCACTTGAAATCCAAATGTAATTAGAAGGATCAACAAATAAAAAAAATTTAACTTACCTATGTCGTTTACATTTCACTTTACCACAAACAGCACAGCTATGACCTTGAGGAAATAATTCCTGAAGTCCTAACTGCTAAAAAAGGAAAATGAGAGGTGGTGGGGAGATCCATCTTTACATATCATCTTTATTTAAAAGAATCAACTTTTCAGAAGTTTTTAAAATCAATGTATAAACTCAAAGAACATTTTTTGTCTACTTTAACAGTGAAACCTTTCTTTGTAATACATAACACTGGCTAAACTAAACCATCAGAGAAAAAAATACCAGATGAAATGCCTTATAATACCTAAGCCAAATTTCTAAGCTTAAAGTTAAAATCAATTGTTATGATCACTTAAAAAAAATTCAGTCTATATTTGAAAGTGATAACTTGGCCAGGCACAGTGGCTCACACCTATAATCCTAGCACCCTGGGAGACCGAGGTGGGTGGATGGCTTGAGCCCAGGAGTTTGAGGCCAGCCTGGGAAACATGGTAAAACCCTATCTCTACAAAAAAAATTCAAAAATTAGACAGGTGTGGTGACACATGCCTATAGTCCCAGCTACCCAGGAGGCTGAGGTGGGAGGATCACCTGAGCTCAGGAGTTTGAGGCTGCAGTAAGCCGTGATCCTGCCACTGCACTCTAGCCTGTGCAACTCTAGCCTGTCTCAAAAAAAGGAAGAAAAAAGAAAATGACACTCTACTGCAAAGGCACAATAAGAAAAAACTATTTTCTCTTTCTCCAAAATCTTGAATTCAATGACAAAGGTACGAGGTAACTACTACAGTTCCTGATCAAATATGGGGCACCACTTTCAGTTGTGTTTCCTCTGAGTAGAAATACCAACAAACCCGAGACAAGATACTACATCAACTTAAAGAATTATTAAGACTTAAAGATATCCCACTAGGCCAGGCGCAATGACTCATGCCTGTAATCCTAACACTTTGGTAGGCCGAGGCAAGTAGATCACCTGAGGTCAGGAGTTCGAGACCAGCCTGGCCAACACGGCGAAACCCCGTCTCTACTAAAAATACAAAAATTAGCTGGGCTTGGTGGCGTGTGCCTGTAATCCCAGTTACATGGAAGGCTGAGGCAGAAGAATCACTTGAACCTGGGAGGCAGAGGTTGCAGTGAACCAAAATGGCGCCACCGCACTCCAGCCTGGGTGACAGAGCAAGACTCCATGTCAAAAAAAAAAGGAAAAGGAAAAGATATCCCACTAAACCCTAATCTACAGACCAGAATCTTGCTTTACAGAGATAGATTCACCACATTACCACCCTTCATTAAATTTCAGAAATAAATTACTTTGGTTATACAAACTGCCTAATTATATCTCTGTTTCTACGAAGCACACAAACATTTAAGAATTTAATAGGATTAGATCACTTAACCCAGAATTTCCTGAGTCTGTGCCTCAGAATCAGCTGGAAAGCTTCTAACAAGTACTGATTACAAGGCTCTAACCCAGAACTATTCAATCAAAATCTGGTAGTACACCCCAGGAATCTGTATTTTTTAATCCCCCAGGAGATCTACTGTACAACCAGTTTTGGGAACCTCTGATTTAATTTATTGTCCTCATGGTTAATAGAGGACACCCTAAAATTGTGGATTCCAACTTTCTGAAACTTTTGTACCATATTTTCTTTTTATAGCTCCTCTAAGAGAATTGTATACCTTAAAAGCATACACAGATACAAATCTTATTTTGAAAATTTTCTAATAGACTTCCATTATTAAATAAAATTAGATGGATTTTTTTAAATCACTGCTTTTAGCACAGTACCAAAAAAAAAAAAAAAAAAAAAAGAAGAAATTGAAAGAAAACAAATTTTGTAAATTAAAAAAATACACTGCTTTAGCAGGCTTTCAAATAATAAACAGCTTAGGCTCATACACATTGATTCTTAACAATAAGAACACATAATTTTACCTTGGGTTTGTATTTTATTGTGAAGAATATATTTGGTAAGAGAGAATCGGGTCCTAGTGAGCAGTAGAATGTGACAACTCCAGCAACAAATGACCAGAAGATCATTAAAATATGAATATACCTTAAAAATAAATGAAAATAATTATTAGAACCAAATAAAATGCCTAATTCTAAGTTACTGCTTCACTGATTTAACAAGCATTCATTAAGCACCTACAATATCAGATTGAAGCAATTTTTCCAATTATGATTAATTTTTTGTAATGTATTAAACACAAGAATCATAAGATGTATGCTATCAAATACATATTTCATTTAAAGGATAAGGAAGCATAAATGATCAATATTTCATAATTGGTACCTATGTTTAACTAGTCTATACTACATTCTTCCAGAATACCTTCTGATGATATTGTAGTATTCATATCCCAACAAAATTCTGATTATTTTTCACTACATAAAAAAAATTTTACTAAGTACCTATTTTGTTATAGACAGAGGTAGGCCCTGGGAATACAGCAAGGAACTGCACTGCATAGTCTCTACCTGCATGGAAAACACTGTCTAGTCATGGTGATGCGTAGGTAAAAATAAGCACAATACTATGTGATCACACATGTGATATTACGACAGAAAGTCTGTGTGATATGGGAATACCACAGGCTGATTAACCCAAATTTGAAAACAACAGAAAAGTTTTATCAGAGAAAGCAATGTCTACAGAAAAACTTAAAGGGTAAGTAGGAACAAATAAACAGAAGAGGATAGGATAGAGGTATGGGAGACTGGAGAAGAGGCACGAGAATTCATGCTTGAGAGAAACACATGGGCTTAGGTCTGTGTGAGCATACTTCCAAGGAAGAAGGCCTTAAGATGAATCTAAAAGCAAAAGCAGAAGCCAAATAATATAGTGTCATATAATGGGCAATGTGTGTCTTAATACAGGTAGTCCTCACATTGCACAGTTCTGCTTTGCAAAAATTTCAGATACCATGATTGTGCTAAATAACACCAATCTCCCACAACACAGTTCAAATGCCAATGACCACAGTATTATTTATTAACTGTGAGTAATTGTATAAAGTACAAACTCTGCTAACTCATCAGTCCACAAATCACTATATAAATAACAGATGTGCATGATGATCAGGGACCAATCACATCAGTTCTGTCAGTGACTGGTCACTCACTGCACATTGTTGTTCTTCAGTGCATGCACAGACAGGAAACCATGGAGTTGTGTTACCTCCTTGTCTCCCAATAATAAATCTGCAACACATTTTACAAACATGGCCTTTGGCCCACAAATATTAAAGAGAAACAAAGAAATGAACAGTGATAATGCAAGAAGTAAAATTCAAATCAAATGTAAATGAAGTTACAGAAGAAATAGCTGACTGTGGGAATGATGACAATGCTGCTGTTCAACAGATTCTATGCAGCCAGAGAAAGGTAGTGAACTTATTGACATCAATGAGAAGAGTGGTTCTGGCACAAGGATGAAAATGTCCCAGAAGAAGTGACACCAGCAAAGGAACTTTTGGAGATTTCACAACATTGGATAAAACACTGAAAGTTGATCCAAACTTAGGAGTATGGTAATTCACCTATGCATGAAAAAGATATTCGCTCCATATCCCATGTTATCGGATGAGAAGAGGACAAACACTGTTTAAGTTACTCTTAATATATTTTCACAAAGAAAGAAAACACTTTAATTCTCAATGTTTCTAATGTTTAAAATTACAGTGTACTACTCACTTTACTATTTTTATTTCCCTATACTATTATAACTGACAATGAGAGTTTTCAATGTCTTGACAAAATTTTTTAAAACTCAGTCATAATTTTCCCATTGACTGAAACCATTTTGCACAGTTTCTGCTTGCACAATCATTTTTACAGACCCTCACTACCAGACAAAGCAGGGACTGCCCGTATTATCTTACAAGAAAATGCACTGTAGGGATCTAATAATTTGTAGACTCAGTAGAGACTACAATCCCTTCTGCAAAGTGTTCTTTCTTTACACTCTATTCATGAAGTTCAAATGGGAATAAGAGTTTTTATCTCCTTAAGAGTCTATCTCCCTCACTCAAGACTGGATTAAGAATAGGCAAAACGACAACAACAACAAAATAAGCCAATCATAGCATCTTCTTCCCTACCTACAGCTGACTGGTTCAGGGACGGACACCATCTGAGACAACCTAGTGAGTAACAGGCATTTGAAACACAGTAAATTGCATGAACTGACAGAGTAAACTGCATGAACTGGGGTCCAACCAGTCTCGTTCATCTCATGATAGTAGAAATGTGAAGCTGTAATAAAACTGACAGCCTATGCTTTGTCACTTAAAGGAAAGAGGAGTGACAACAGAATGATGCCAGAATTCAGAGAGGAGGAGAAAAAGGAAGGGGAAGAAAGTATTGGCAGTATTCCAAATCCTGCTTCCATGTGTTTCTGGGGCCCAGCTACACTCCAGTTATTTCTGCACTTACAAAACCTTCCAAGGCTTGCCCTTTGTTAAGCCTAGTGTGAGCTGAGTTTCTGTTATCTACTATCAAGAGTCCTGAGTAATACCTATGAGACAATGAAGAGATTTAAGAAGATTTTAAAGAATTTTCAAGAGTTTTCAGAAGGATATCATTAGATTAAATAATAGGAAGACCATTCTGGATGAAATATGGAGAATGCCCTAGACTGGAAACACACAGCCTAGTTAGAAAACTGTTGCAGTAATCTACGAGCCAGTGATGGCCTAAACTAGGGAAGAGACTTAGAGATCTTAAAAAGTGAATTATTTTGTGAGACACTGGGAGGAAAAATTAAGAGGATTAAGTAATTGATTAGATGTGAGCAGAAGGAGCCAGGTACAGTAGCTCATACCTGTAATCCTAACACTCTGGGAGGCCAAGGCAGGCAGATCACTTGAGGTCAGGAGTTTGAGACCAGCCTGGCCAACATGGTGAAACCCCATCTCTACTAAAAATAAAAATTAGCTGGGCATGGTGGCGCATGCCTGTAATCCCAGCTACTAGGGAAGGTGAGGCAGGAGAATCGCTTGAACCTGGGAGGTGGAGGCTGCAGTAAGCCGAGATTGGGCCACTGCACTCCGGCTGGGTGACAGAGCAAGACTCCGTCTAAATAAATAAATAAATAAATAAAAGCAGAAAAGAAAAATAAAAAATCAGTTCTCTTTGGGCATGTTAAGTGTCAGGTATTTTAAAACATGCTACACAGAAATGTTCCACAAGCACCTAAATATTGGGTAGTCTCAATCTCTGGAGAGAATATGGGTTAAGGATAAAGGTTTAGAAATTATCAACATAAATATCACTGAAGCCATAGGAATAAATGACATGACCCAGGGAGAATCTACAGAGTTAAAAAAGAAATGAGCATAAGATATTTAAGAACTAGGCAGAGGAAAAGAAATCTATAAAGGAATCAAGTAATTAGAAGAGTTGGAAAGAAAACCAAGGGTCAAGTCATAAAAACTGGCAAGGTCAAAAACAAACAAACAAACAGAAAAAAAAAAAAACTACAGAAATGAAGTGGACAACATGACCAAATGTTTGTAAAATAAAAATTGAGAGGTGTCCATTAGTTTTTACAATAAAAGAGGCACTGATTAACTAGGCAAAAACAATTTTAGAATGGCAAAGGGCTACAACGGATTGAGGAGTGAGATGGAGGTGAGGAAGTGGGATTGGTAAATGTAGATAATTCTCTTTCTAAATAAAAGAAGAGCTAACACAGTAACTGGAGGGGGACAGTAAGTTAAGGTTTTTGGTTAAAAACCTGATCACATTTAAATGGCGATATAGGAGAAAAGGAGACAAGAGGGAAAGAAGTAGAAAAAAAGAAATAATGCGTAAATACTATCTTACAGAAGGTAGAAGTTGTTAGGATTCAGAATCTAAATGGAAGAACAGTTATAAATGAGAGAAATGTCTCTTTCCCAACACCGCACAGGATGCATAGAAGGATGAATATGCAGTTACATTTGTAGATTTGGTAACAAGAAAGCCATATAATGGCTTTCATATAAAACAGGAGATCCTGAGAGTAAATGACAAAGGTAGCATGACAGAGAGTAAATAACAAAGGTTCTAGAAGACTGGGGAAATTCTGACACAGTTGCCACAGAGAAGGGAAGAGGGGGGTATCCTGGGGAACTGCTGGACATTACTGAGGCTGAAGACAATGAACTTTTCAGTTGTGGGATCTTTTCCAGCAGCATTCAGTTTTCAGAATATGAATCTAAAAAAAGCAAACAGCATCACTGATCCCAGATTTGGATTCTGACAGGCGAGTAGAATGGAAAGGATGGAGTTAAGGATACTAGAAATAGACTGCATGAAGTGACTGATGGACCAAGCTATCTGTCTTAAGCTAGACTGGCTCTAAACTGCATCAGAAAGTAACTAACAACAGAAGAGGGACAACATACAGAAAGAAAGCAGAGTCAGGAGATTGAAATGTCAAGAAGCAGGGACAGTGTGACTGACTAAATGAAAGAAGTTGACACTGGTGATTAAGTGACATATTTGATTCTTAAGATTTCAGAGGTAGCCAGGCGCAGTGGCTCACGCCTGTAATCCTAGCACTTTGGAAGACCAAGGCGGGCGGATCACCTGAGCTCAGGGGTTCGAGACCAGCCTGGCCAACATGGTGAAACCACGTCTCTACTAAAAGTACAAAAAAATTAGCCGGGCATGATGGTGTGTGCCTGTAATCCCAGCTACTCAGGAGGCTGAGGCAGAAGAATCATTTGAACCCGGCAGGCAGAAGTTGCAGTGAGCCGAAATCAAGCCACTATACTCCAGCCTGGGCGACAGAATGGGACTCCGTCTAAAAAAAAAAAAAAGATTTCAGAGGTAAACAGCTGGCATGCCACATACCTACGGATGGCCTGGCCATCATCACCCAAGTGACCAACCCCAAAGAGGACAAGAGCCAGGTGCCGGGCATGGGCAAGAAAAATACCTGTTCACTACAGAGATAACTGAAATGACAGCCAAGCAAAAAGCAAAAAAAGTAAACAAAAGGACCATAAGGAGAGAGACAGGCAGAACAAGATAGCCAAATAGAAGGCTCTCATCATCCTCCCTACAGGAATACCAAATTTAATAACTAGCTAAACAAAAAAACACCTTCATAAGAATCAAAAACCAGGTGACTGATCACAGTACATGATTTTAACTTCATATTGCTGAAAGAGGCATGGAAGAGGGTAGCAAAGGCAACCCTGAAATTGCCAATACCCCTTCTCCAGCCCCCAGAAATGGCCACATGGCAAAGGAAAGCACACAGCTTGAAAGAAGGACAACACAGTGATTGTGAGAATTTGCACTGAAACTCAGTGCTGCCAACACCAGGAAGAACTTAGCTGATGCCCAGAAAGGGGTCATTTACACATGTCCTGGCCAGAAGGCAACCGCTTATCCCAATAGTCCAAACCTGAGTTTCAGCAATCCTTGACACCACAGGTTCAAGTGCTCTGAGTTCTTAAATAAACTTGAAAGGTCTTAAGTAAACTTGAAAGGCAGTCTAGGCCACAAGGACTGTAACGCCTAGGCAAGTCCTACTACTGTGCTGGGGCTCAAAGCCAGTGGACTTGGAGGGCATGTAAACTAGTGAGACATCAGCCAAGGCAGCTAAGGGAAGGCTTGTGAAACCCCTCTCCAAGTCCCAGGCAGTGCAGCTTGCAGGTCCGAAAGAGACCCTTTCCCACTGCTTGAGGAGAGGAGAGGGGAAAGTAAAGATAACTCTGTCTTTCAACTTGGATATCATCTCAGAGACAGGAAGACAGGGAACTGGGCAGAGTAATGAGGCCCTCATTCCAGGCCCTAGCTCCCAGACATTTCTAGACACACCCTGGGCCAGAAGGAAACTGACTGCCTTTAAAGGAAGGACCCAACCTGGCAGGATTCATCGTCTGCTGACTAAAGAGACTTTGGACTCTGAATAAAACAGCAGCAGTAACCAGGTAGTCACACAGTAGGTCTTGGGTAAGACTGAGATATGCCGGCCTCAGGTGTGTCTAGCACATTCACTGCTCTGATGGCTACAAAGGAGACTTCTTCTGCTTCAAAAAAGCAGAAGAAAGGGTAAAGGGGATGTCATCTTGCAGCTCAGGTACTGGCTTGGCCAGTGAGGTAGAGGACCAAGAGGGCTTTTGGGGTCCCCAATTCCAGGCCTTGGCTCTTAGATGCCATTTCTAGACCTACCCTGGGCCAAAGGGGAGTCCATTGCCCAGAAAGGTGAGTTGCAGGCCTGGTACCATTCACCACAAGCTGACTAAGGAGGCCTTGGGCTTAAGTAAACATTGACAGCAGTAGTTAGATTGATAGAGTCTAGCAGCACTCCCATGGGCTTATGGTGGTAGTTGACATGGGGAGAGACTCTTTTGCCTGGGGAAAAGGAAGAGTGGTAAGGATTTTGTATTGTGGTATAGGTGCCAGCTCAGCCACGGTAGAATAAAACACCAGGTAGATTTCTAAGGTTTCCAATTCCTGGTCCTGGCTCCTGGATGGCATCTCTGGAACCTCCCCATATCCAGGGGAACTTGCCACCCTGAAGGGAAGGACACAAGCCTGGCTGGCTTCACCACCTGCTGATTATAGAGCCCTAACATAGTCAGTAGCCAGATAGTGGTTACAGTGGGCCTTGGATGAGACACAGCGCCTGTGCTGGCTTCAGGTCTGACTCAGCACACTCCTACTCCTGGTGGCCAAAGGGTTACTTGTGTCACTCCTCCCCCAGCTCCAGGCAGCTCAGCACAGAGAGAGACTCCATTTGATTGGAGGAAAGTGGGAGAAGAGAACAGGAGACTCTACCTGGTAATCCAGAGTACTCTTCCAGATCTTATCCAAGACCACCAAGGAGGTACCTCTGTGAGTCTGCATGAACCACAGCGTTACTAGGCTTGCAGTACCCCTTAATGCAAATATGGCTGCATTGACCAAAAATGTAGATGATACCCAAATCCCTTCAAATACCAGGAAAGGCTTCCCAAGGACAGGATACAAACAAGCCCAGAATGCAATCACTACAATAAATAACTCTTCAATACCCAGACACTGAAAAACATCCACAAGCATCAAGACCATGCGGGGAAACATGGCCCACCAAACAAACTAAATAAAGCACGAGGGACCAATCCTGGAGAAACAAAGATATGTGACCTTTTAGATGGAGAATTCAAAATAGCTGTATTAAGGAAACTCAAAGAAATTCAAGATAACACAGAGAAGGAATAAAGAATCCTATCAGATAAATTTAACAAAGAAATTGAAATAATTAGAAGAATTAAGCAGAAATTCTGGAGTTCGAAAACACAACTGACATATAGAAGATTGCATGAGAGTCTCTTAATAGTAGAAGTGATCAAGTAGTAGAAAGAATTACTAAGCTTGAAGACAGGCTATTTGAAAATACACAGAAAAGACAAAAGAACAAAATAACAAAACACATCTAAAAGATTGAAAAAATAGCCTTGAAAGGGCAAATCTAAGAGTTACTGGCCTTAAAGAGGAGGCAGAGAGACAGATCAGGGTAGAATGTTTATTCAAAGGGATAATAACAGAGAACATCCCAAACCTAGAGAAAGGTATCAATGTTCAAGTACAAGAAGATTAGGAACACCAAGCAGATTTAACCTAAGGAAGACTACCTGAAGAAATGTAATAATTAAACTCCCAAAGGTCAAGGATAAAGAAAGGATCCTAAAAGCACCAAGAAAAACTAAACAAATGACATACAATGGAGCTCCAATGCATCTGGCACCAGATTTTTCAGTGGAAACCTTACAGGTCAAGAGAGACATATGACATAAAGCGCATGACATATTTAAAGTGCTGAAGGAAAAAAACTTTCACCCTAGAATAGTATATCCAGCAAAAATACCCTTCAAACATGAAGGAGAAATAAGGACTTTCCCAGGCAAACAAAAGCTGAGGGATTTCATGAACACCAGACCTACTCTACAAGAAATGTTAAAGGTAGTTCTTCAATCTGAAAGAAAAAGGAAAAACCCTATATTCATCAGACATAAAGAACACTGAAAACCATAACTGAAGGAGATAGAGACACACACACAAAAAACCTTCAAAAAAAGAGCAATGGATCCAGGAGCTGGTTTTTTTTTTTTTTAAAGATTAACAAAATAGACCACTAGCCAGACTAATAAAGAAGAGAGAGAAGAATCAAATAGACACAATAAAAAATGATAAAGGGGATATCACCACTGATCTCACAAAAACACAAACTACTATCAGAGAATACTATAAATACCTCTACTGAAATAAACTAGAAAATCTAGAAGAAATGGATAAATTCCTGGACATCCTCCCAAGACTAAACCAGGAAGCTGAATCCCTGAATAGGCCAATAACAAGTTCTGAAATTGAGGCAGTAATTAATAGCCTATCAACCAAAAAAAGCCCTGGACCAGATGGATTCACAGCCAAATTCTACCAAAGGTACAAAGAGGAGCTGGTACCATTCCTTCTGAAACTATTCCAAACAACAGAAAAAGAGGAACTCCTCCCAAACTCATTTTATGAGTCCAGCATCATCCTGACACTAAAACCTGGCAGAGACACAACAAAAAAAGAAAATTTCAGGCAAATATCCCTGATGAACATCGATGCGAAAATCCTCAAAAAAATACTGGCAAACCAAATCCAGCACATCCACCATGATCAAGTTGGTTTCATCCCTGGAATGCAAGGCTAGTTCAACACACACAAATCAATAAACATAATCCATCACATAAACAGAACCAATCACCAAAACCACATGATTATCTCAATAGATGCAAGAAAAGGCCTTCGATAAAATTCAATACCCCTTCATGCTAAAAACTCTCAATAAACTAGGTATTCATGGAATCTATCTCAAAATAATAAGAGTTATTTATGACAAACCCACAGCCATTATCATACTGAATGGGCAAAAACTGGAAGCATTCCCTTTGAAAACTGGCACAACACAAGGATCCCCTCTCTCACCACTCCTATTCAACATAGTATTGGAAGTTCTGGCCAGGGCAATCAGGCAAAAGAAAGAAATAAAGGGTATTCAAATAGGAAGAGAGGAAGTCAAATTGTCTCTGTTTGCAGATGACATGATTGTATACTTAGAAAACCCCATCGTCTCAGCCCAAAATCAACTTAAGCTGATAAGCAACTTCAGCAAAGTCTCAGGATACAAAATCAATGTGCAAAAATCACAAGCACTACTATACACGAATAATAGACAAACAGCCAAATCATGAGTGAACTCCCATTCACAATTGCTACAGAGAGAATAAAATACCTAGGAATACAATTTACAAGGGATGTGAAGTACCTCTTCAAGGAGAACTACAAACCACTGCTCAAGGAAATACGAGAGGACACAAACAAATGCAAAAACATTCCATGCTCATGGATAGGAAGAATTAATATCGTGAAAATGGCCATACTGCCCAAAGTAATTTATAGATTCAGTCCTATCCCCATCAAGCTACCATTGACTTTCTTAACAGAATTAGAAAAAAAAATACTTTAAATTTCATATGGAAACAAAAAAGAGCCTATATAGCCAGACAATTCTAAGCTGAAAGAACACAGTTGGAGGCATCAAACTGCCTGACTTCAAACTATACTACAAGGGTACAGTAACCAAAACAGCATGGTACTGGTACCAAAACAGATATATAGACCAATGGAACAGAACAGAAGCCTCAGAAATAACACCACACATCTACAACCATCTGATCTTTGACAAACCTGATAAAAACAAGCAACGAGGAAAGGATTCCCTATTTAATAAATGGTGTTGGGAAAACTGGCTAGCCATATGCAGAAAACTGAAACTGGACCCCTTCCTTACACCTTATACAAAAATCAAATAAAGATGGATTAAACACTTAAACGTAAGACCTAAAACCATAAAAACCGGAGAAGAAAACCTAGGCGATACCATTTAGGACATAGGCATGGGCAAAGACTTCATGACTAAAACACCAAAAGCAATGGCAACAAAGCTAAAATTGACAAATGGAATCTAGTTAAACTAAAGAGCTTCTGCACAGCAAAAGAAACTATCATCAGAGAAACAGGCGACCTACAGCATGGGAGAAAATTTCTGCAATCTATCCTTCTGAGAAAGGGCTAATATCCAGAATCTACAAGGAAATTAAACAAATTTACAAGAAAAAAACAAACAACTCCATCAAAAAGTGGGCGAAGGATATAAACAGATACTTCTCAAAAGAAGACATTTATGCAGCCAACAAACATATGAAAAAAAGCTCATCATCACGGGTCATTAGAGAAATGCAAATCAAAACCACAATGAGATACCATTTCACGCCAGTTAGAATGGTGATCATTAAAAAGTCAGGAAACAACAGGTGCTGGAGAGGATGTGGAGAAACAGGAACACTTTTACACTGTTGGTGGGAGTGTAAATTAGTTCAACCATTGTGGAAGACAGTGTGGTGATTCCTTAAGGATCTAGAACCAGAAATACCATTTGACCCAGCAATCCCATTACTGGGTATATACCCAAAGGATTATAAATCATTCTGCTATAAAGACACATGCACACATTTGTTTATTGCAGCACTATACACAATACCAGAGACTTGGAACCAACCCAAATTCCCATCAATGACAGACTGGATAAAGAAAATTGGCACATATACGCCATGAAATACTAGGCAGCCATAAAAAAGGATGAGTTCATGTCCTTTTCATGAACATGGATGAAGCTGGAAACCATCATTTTCAGCAAACTAACACAGGAACAGAAAACCAAACACTGCATGTTCTCACTCTTAAGTGGGAGTTGAACAATGAGAACACATAGACACAGGGGAGGGGAATATCACAAACCAGGGCCTGTTGGGGAGCGGGGACTGGGGGAGGGATAGCATTAGGAGAAATACCTAATGTAGATGATGGATTGAGGGTGCAGCAAACCACCATGGCACATGTATACCTATGTAACAAAACTGCATGTTCTGCACATGTATCCCAGAACTTAAAGTATAATTTAAAAAAAAAACAAACAACAACAACAACAAAAACACTGTAAACCAATAAGCTAAGCATTCAGAAACTTGGGGGGAAAAACAATAAATCCAAACACATGAAAAGGAAGGAAATAGTCAAGAGCAGAAATCAACAAAATAGACAACAATGACAAATTAACAAAATATAAGCTAGTTCTTTGGAAAAATTAATAAAACAACCAAACTTCTAACTGGATACTAATGGAGGTTACTAGGGTACCAATTATTACTCTAAAAATCGATAAAGAGTAAGCATTTATCCTACTTTTCCAATTTGAACTACCTATCAGAATAACTAAATAGACCTAATGGATGGAGTAAAGCAATTCTACAAAAAAGAATCAAACTTAAAAATACAGAAGAAATGAGAGAATTAGAGAATAACCATGTTGTAACCCATAATTCAGTAACTGATTCAGGAAATAAATAAATGGTAAAACCAAAGAGTAAGTTTGTTGGACACAGTATTGGTGGACATTAACTGAATCCATTAAAAGTGAAGCAACCCCATCTTACATATCCACTGATGTGATGCAATGGAATGTACATGGCACCACTAAAGTCTTCTTGCACCACTCTCCCCAACAGAAAAAAAAAAAAAAAAAAAACAACTAAATCTAATTGAGCCTATAGATCAAACACCGTGACTACCAAAAACACAAATGTGAGGATTAAAAAACAAGACACTACAAGGAAACCACAACAAAATCCAGAATGTGAACAAATGATCCAGTTTCCTCAACAAGTCAATGGCAAGGAGAAAAAAATGGTGAGGAGGGATCTTCCAGATCAGCAGTTGACAAATGATGGCCTGTGGACAAAAGTATACCTGTTTTTGTATGCCCCTCATACTAAGAAAGGTTTTACATTTTTAAAGGGTTTTTTAAAAAGAAGAATAAGCAACAGAGACCTAGCATGGTATACAAAGCCTAAAATATTTACTACCTAACACTTTACAGAAAAAAATGTGTCAACCCTTATTCTAGATTATAAGACATTTAGAAAAGCTTGAGACATAGCAACCAAATACGAGAACTTGTTTAGATACCAATTAGAACAATTGCACTATACATTTTTACTCAATAGGGAAAATTTTATTATGGAGTAGTTATTAGATGATATTAACCAATTATTGTTAATTTTGTAATATTATAGTTTTGTATAGAAGTGATTTTTTTTTATTTCTATCTTTTATAGAGACAGGGTCTTGCTCTGTCACCCAGGCTGGAGTGTCGGGGCACAATCATATTTCACTGTAGCCTTGAACTCTTGGCTCCAGGAATCCTCCCACCTCAGCCTCCCGAGTAGCTAGGACCATAGGCTCACTATTTTTTTTCTTTTTTTGGTACAGACAGGGTCTTTCTGGCCAGGTGCGTAATTCCAGCACTTTGGGAGGCCGAGGTGGGCAGATCACTTGAGGTCAGGAGTTTGAGACCAGCCTGGCCAACACAGCAAAACCCCATGTTGGGGGTCTCCACTAAAAACACAAAAATTAGCCAGGCATGATGGTGGATGCCTGTAATCCCAGCTACTTGGGAGGCTGAGGCACAAGAATCCCTTGAACCAAGGAAGTGGAGATTGCAATGAGCCAAGATCACGCCACTGCACTCCAGCCTAGGTGACAAAGTGAGACTCCATCTCAAAAAAAAGAAAGAGAGAGAGACAGAGTTTTTCTATGTTGCCCAGGTTCATCTCCAACTCCTGGCCTCAAGTTATCCTCCCACCTCCACCTCCCAGAGAGCTAGAATTACAGGCATGGGCCACCTCACCCACTCTACAAGACATTTCTTAAAAAGATAAGGCAAAAAAAAAAATATGGCGAAATATGGATAGTTGTTAAAGTTGAGTAATGGGTGCTTGCAAGTTTTTTACACTCTCTTATGTATGCTTGGAAATCTTCAATATCAAAAGTTAATTAAAAAGACAAACCTCTAGCAAGACAGATCAAGGATACAAATATATAAAACACAGAATGAAAAAAGTAACCATAGCTATACTGAAATAAAAAATAAGACTATGAACAACTATATATTAATACATGGAAAACCCATATAAAATAACTTTTTAAAAATTTTTTTGAGACAGAGTCTCGCTCTGTCATCCCAGGCTGGAATGCAGTAGCATGATCAGAGCTTACTGCAGCCTCGACCTCTTAGGCTCAAGTAAGTGATCCTCCCACCTCAGCCTCCTGGGTAGCTGGGACTACAGGCACACACCACCATGACCAACTACTTGTTTGGAGAGACGGGGTTTCGCCATGTTGCCCAGGCTGGTCTTGAACTTCTGGGCTCAAGTGATCCTCCCACCTTGGCCTCCCAAAGTGCTAGAATTACAGGCATGAGCCACCACACCCCGCCTTAAATAAATTTTTTAAAAGATAAAAATGCTAGCAACTAGTAAGTGAAAAATTAGAGAATTTGAATAGACCAATTATCATTAAAGAAATTAAAATAGTAATTAGAATCCTGGTTGCCAATAAAAGGCCCCTGACCCAAATGGTTTTACCAAACTTTCATGAAACAGATACATACCTTATACAAACTGCTTCAGCGGGGGAGGAGCAGGGGGTGGGGTGGGTGTGGAAACTGCTCATTTAAAGGGCTAGGCCAGGCACGACAGCTCACTCCTGTAATCCCAGCACTTTGGGAGGGGCAGAGGCAAGGGGATCTCCTGAGGTCAGGAGTTTGAGACCAGCCTGGGCAATATAGTGAAACCTCGTCTGTACACAAAAAAACTTAAAAAATTAGCTCAGCCTATATATAGTCCCAGCTACTGGGAGGCTGAAGTGGGAGGACTGCTTGAGCCCAGGGGGTAGAGGTTGCAGTGAGCCAAGATCATGCCACTGTCTAGCCTGGGTGATGGACTGAGACTGTCTCAAAAAAATAAATAAGGCCAGGCATGGTGGCTCACACCTGTAATCCTAGCACTTTGGGAGGCCGAGGCGGGTGGATCGCGAGGTCAGGAGATCGAGACCATCCTGGCTAACACAGTGAAACCCCATCTCTACTAAAAATACAAAAAAAAAATTAGCCGGGCGTGGTGGTGGGCACCTGCAGTCCCAGCTACTCGGGAGGCTGAGGCAGGAGAATGGCATGAACCCGGGAGGTGGAGCTTGCAGTGAGCCAAGATAGCGCCACTGCAGTCTGGCCTGGGCAAAGAGCAAGACTCCGTCTCAAAATAAATAAATAAATAAATAAATAAATAAATAAATAAATAGGCTAATATAATTTTAATTCCTAAGTCAGATAAAGACAATATAGAGACATTGGTCTCCCCGCAGTCAACAATCCACATACAACTTTTTACTCCCCCAAAACTTAACTCCTAATAGTCTACTGTTGACCAAAAGCCTTACCAACACAGTAATAGTTGGTTAGTACTTATTTTATATATGTATTATATACGTAGTCTTTCAACGATGTAAGCTAGAGAAAACAATATGCTATTAAGAATATCATAAGGAACAGAAAACATATTTACTATTAAGTAGAAGTGGATCATCACAAAGGTCTTCATCTTGTCTTCACACTGGGTAGGCTGAAGAGGAGGGGTTGATCTTGCTGTTGGAGGAATTGCAGGGGTGAAAGAGGTAGAAGGGGATGCAGAAGTGGCAGGCACACTCGACCTTATGGAAGTACATCATGATTTCTGCCAGACTTTTTGCTGTTTCATTTCTCTAAAAACATTTTTATGTAGTACTGATCTTTCTTCTACCATTTGCTTTAGATTCAGTGCCAGTATCAAAGAAGGGTCTACGTCATAAAAGAAGTGAAAAGCAGTCTTGATAATTGAAAACCTTCTGCCATATTGTCTACTGTCAATTTGTGTTCTGGCACCACTTTTTTTTTTTTTTTTTTTTGAGATAGGGTCTCGCACACTGCATCCCAGGCTCAACTGATCTTCCCCACCTCTGCCACCCATGTAGCTGGGACTACAGACGTGTACCTCCACATCCAGCTACATTTTTTGTATTTTTTGTAGAGACGGGGTTTCACCGTGTTACCCAGGCTTGAACTCCAGGGCTCAAGTGAGCCATCCACCTTGGCCTCCCAAAATGCTGGGGTCACAGGCATGTGCCACTGCATTTGGCCCCTGGCACTGTTTCTTCAAAGTCTTCTTCCTCACTGTCTAGCACTGGTTCCAAAGCACTCATCTTTATCAAGTTATATTGTTAATTCCTCTGGTGTGATGTCTACTGGCTCTTGAATTTCTGTAAGATCCTTATGCTGAAAGACCTTTTTTGTCATATCCACAATCTCTTTCATGATTTCCTTGATTGGCTCTGGTGTAAATCCTGTGAGGTCACGCACAACACCTGGGCGTAGTTTCTCCACCAGTAATTTATTGTTTCAAGCCTGATGGCTTTTATGGCTTTTTCTGTAACAATGACTGCATCTTCAATGGTGTAATCCTTCCAAACTTTCATGATGTTCTCTCTATTGGAGTTCTCTTCCACAGCACTGACAATCCTTTCCATAGAGTACCACGTGTAATGCCTTAAAGGTCTTTATGACCCCCTGGATTTAGAGGCTAAATTAGAGACATTATGTCTGGGGACAAGTAGACCACTTCCACGGCTTTGATGTTGAACTCATGGGGTTCTGGGTAGCCAGGGGCATAGTCCAGTATCAAAAGAATTTTTAAAGGCAATCCCTGCTGGCAAGGTACTTCCTGACTTCAGGGACAAAGCGTCAATGAAATTAATCCAGAAAGAACGATTCTTGTTGTCCAGGCCTCCTTATACAACCACAAGACTAGCAGCTGGTACTTATCTTTTTCCTTCAAAGCTCGGGGGTTAGACACTTCATAGACAAGGAACCCAACTGCATGTCCATAAAACAGAAGAATTTGCGTATACCTTCCTGCCTTAAATCCTGGTGCTCATTTCTCTTCCTTACTAATAAATGTCCTTTGTGACATTTTTTTCCAAAACAGGTCACTTTCACCAGCATTAAAAGCCTGTTCAGGGCTGCTCTGCCTACAGTGTAGCCATTCTTTTATTCTTTTGCTTTCTTAATAAACTTGCTTTTACAAAAAAACACCCATTCAGGAAGATATATTTAATACTTTCTCCTCAATGATTTTCTGAATGGTGTTTGGGAACTCATCTGCTGCCTGTTGGTCAGCAGAGGATTTTTCTCCAGTTCCCTTGACATTTTTTAAGCCAGACCTCTTCCTAAAATTATCAAACTATCATTTGCTGGCATTAAATTACCCAGTTTTAGATCCTTCTCCTTCCTTTTGCTTTAAGCTGTTATACAACGACTTCACTTGTTTTTGAATAGTATTAGTTTATACATTAGTTTATATGTACGTCTTTCTCATAGCAATTCTGCCCGCACATAAAAGCTAAATTTTCAATAAAACATGAAATGGTACTTTGCAAAAAGTACTAAGTTTTCACACCTGCTGGCATAGCTGCAGCAACAGCTTCATGAATTTCCTTTTCTTTTTTCACAATGGTCCTTACACTCTATTTATTTATCTTGAAATGGCAGGCAATCACAGCTGCAAACCTCAATCCATAGTACCTACCAAGCATTTCACTTTTTCTATAATGTCATTACTTTTCTCTGCTTCTTGGGAGTACTCCCAGTATCATTAGTGGTACTTTGTATGGATCCCATGGTATTCCACTCCGATTTCTGACCTCATAGGGGTCAGTGGCCCTAATCTCTGCACTGTTCAAGGATCAACTTCATATAAAATTATTTTTTATTTCAGAATAGATGTACCTAGTATACCCCATCTCAGAAGGGCCCATGTTTTCTTGTATAACAACATTTCAGAGATACTCTTATCATCTGTGTTGTGTGTGTGTGTACATGAATACACACATAAGTTTTTTTTTTTTTTTTTTTTAATCACATATATACACTGAAAAGCATGCTACATACACCATCCGGCACCTTCCAAAAGATTTTTCCTGGAAAAGGGATACATAATCATTGTTTTATTCAAGACAGTTCTACAGTGTTTAAAATCACTTTTGCTGACTACAGCAGTAACAAATGGAAAACACCAAAACATATGCAAAAACAGCTTCACTCATAAACCCAACCACTCAGGTAACACTTACCTGTATTTCCTAACTTCTCTGCATAAAAGGAATACAGGGTACAGGTTAGATGGTATACAAATCAGATGGCATCCTATGACTTTTTAATAACACATAACACTAAATGTTATGACCATAAGTAGATGACCTCAGAAATCTAGTTCAACCTGCTCCTACTAGATGGCTCTCCTACCTTAGAAACCTAAACTGACCCAGTTCCCAAAAGAGGTAGGTAAGAATCCATGGACAAAAGTTAATAATATGGGCTGCCTGAGGCGGCTCACGCCTGTAATCCCAGCACTTTGGGAGGCTGAGGTAGGTGGATCACTTGAGATCAGGAGTTCGAGACCAGCCTGGCCAACATGGTGAAACGTCCGTCTCTATTAAAAATACAAAAAAAGCCAGGCATGGTGGTGCCCACCTGTAGTCCCAGCTATTCTGGAGGCTGAGGCATGAGAATCACTTGAACCTGGGAGGTGGCTGTTACAGTGAGCCGAGACCGCATCACTGCACTCCAGCCTGGGCAAGAGAGTGAGACTCCGTCTCAAAAAAAATAATAAAAATAAAAATCATATGAAGCTTACATTTCTTTCATACTAAACCTGTTAGTCTAGCTTGGAATACCTTCCAGATGACAGAAAGCAAATAATAATTAGTTTTCCCTCTGTTAAGGATCCCACTTCTCCCACACTCCTACAGTTCAAACATCTCACCATCACAAAGCACACTTCTCAGTAAAACATCAACTACTATTTAAGCTCAATAATATTTAAACCAAGAATCAACAAGAAAGCAAGGCCACTTTTAGAGAAGAAATCTAACTTCAACATAGTCACAAATAATGGTTACGCCAGAGAAAAATGAAGTTACCAAATTCCTTGCGCATTCCTCCCTGTTGCTATCCTTGGGAATCAACTACCTTAAAATAAAGAGTTAAGAATGGTTGCCTGTTCAAAACATCAGAGAAAACAGCATGCGGATGCTGTCAATGACAACTATCTCAGATTTCTTTCCACCAAAAGCAAATCTGGTGTTAATTTTAATGGAAAAGTCTCCTCTACTACCTATTGCATCGCAACAATTTCTTGAAATAGTAAAATGAAGCAAAACAAGTTTATTTCGGGGGCAGAATCTTCTGATTTCAAAATGTCAATTGAATTTACCAACTTTAACCTTTCGGAATATTTCAGGTTTTTTTGGGGATGGTGGCATCAAGTCCTCTTAAGAATATTCTAGGGATGTGGCTGGGCGCGGTGGCTCACACCTGTAATCCCAGCACTTTGGGAGGCCGAAGCGGGCGGATCACGAGGTCAGAAAATCGAGACCATCCTGGCTAACACGGTGAAACCCCGTCTCTACTAAAAAAAAAAAAAATACAAAAAATTAGCCGAGCGTGGTGGCGGGCGCCTGTAGCCCCAGCTACTCGGGAGGCTGAGGCAGGATAATGGCGTGAACCCAGGAGGCGGAACTTGCAGTGAGCCGAGACCGCACCACTGCACTCCAGCCTGGGGGACAGAGCGAGACTCCGTCTCAAAAAAAAAAAAATTCTAGGGATGTTGGGACGGGTACCACTTTGCTTTCTGATTTCTGTCCGACAAATCTTTATGATCGTCTGTTTTATTCAACAATACTGCGGGAAAAGCTTCAGCTGCAAGCTGAGGGGGTGGGGGGTGGGGAGATGGAAGAACGCGCTGGAGGTGTGCGGATTCCGCCTAAAATTGCGGCTACGAACTGGACCTTGAACACTCCTCCGTCAGCTGACTTGACTGCCTCTGTACAGTTTCAATTTGAGCCGATACACGGATTTCACTTTTGAAAAGCAACGAAGATGAAGGACTCGTTTTGAGAAATGGATGAGAAAAACGTAGCTCAGGAGACGAAGCCTCGAGAAAGGAGGCAATCAACCCCACCCCACCGGCCTGTGCTTCCGGCCCCGACGCTCCGCCGTGCTCTCGGAGGCCGCTCCTCTGCGGAGCTCGCTCTCCCCACTGGTCCCCAGTCCCGCAGCTACGCGGCCTCCACACGGTTAAGCAGCACGGGCCGGGCGTCCGCACCTTCGGAGAAAAGCCGCCGCCCAGGCTCCGCGCTGCGGCGTTACCTGTTAAGAAGCAGGGAGGCGGCGCTGAGACAGAGCAGCAGGAAGCAGAACAGCGGGTACTGGCGGCAGATCTCGCGTCCCACGTCCAGTCGCAGCCGCTGCTTCAGCTTCTGCCCCATCGTCCGCACCCAGGGCACCATCTCCGTAACTGCGAGGCCGAGACTGCGCTACTGGCTGAGACAGAGGTCAAGGCGACCCCCCATCCACACCTCGCGTCCCCGCCCCACCGACTTGGCGGCGCACACAGACGCCTACCGGCAGTTAGTCCCCGCAGGCTGCGGTCGCGTCCGGCTGGGCCCAGCCCCACGCCCCCCGCCGCGCGTGCGCGGCCGGCGTCCCCAGCCGACAAGAGGAACGGCCGTAGAACGTGCCCGAAGTCGTCACCCAGCTCAAAGCCTCTAGCGTCTCGCCGCTCCGCCCTCCTGGCGGGAGTAGCGCGCAGTCTTCCGTGGAAACTCTGACAACACTGGCGACCGGCCATTTCCGGGAATCAAAGGACAGCCCCAGCACCCAGTAACTGCCTGTATTGCGGAGGAGAGGGAAGAAGGTTGTAGGGAGCCCGGAAGAAACTACAGCACCCCGGTAGCCGCCAGGCGCTGCCTGAGGGGCAACCGCAGCTCGTGGAGCCTGCTGGGAACTGTAGTCTTCGTGACACGAACCCGCAGAGGGATGGAGCGGGTGGTAGCGTTTTCCCGACCCCGCAACGCTCCGCGCCTCACCGTACACTCGGCTCCGGGTGGGGGCAGGTCCGAGCTTTGCGTGACGCCTAAGGGAGAGGGGGATAGGAGGACGCCTTTGAGTCGGTATTTTAAAAGGGGTGTGTTGGGAGCTGGGGGGGTGGCGAGTAAAACAGCCCTAGAATAAAGACTACAACTCAACAGGCCGCCACCCCACCAACAAAATCTGTTTTGCGCGCTCATGGGCAAGGGTAGAGCTCAATTCACGCCGGCTCTGGGAGCCCAACCAAAATCCAAGTGCTTGGAAGAGGCAGGTTGGCAGATTAGGTAAAATCCCTCTTATACAGTCTCATGGGGTTTTCCCTTTACTAATTCATCACATTTCCAAATTTTTTTTTCTGTATTGTCCGCTACAATCAGAGATGCAGGAAGACTATTATCGCTAAAATTTACTTACGCGGTACAGACACTAAGCACTTTCATTTGACCTTCATGCATTCACCCCATGGTGTAGGTACAGTACTATAGTTTCAATCATTATACAGGCAAATTACTGAGACAGAAAGGAACTTAGGATCATAAAACTAACAAAGCCGGGATTTGAACACGTTCTAAAGACAGAGCCTGCGCCTGTCATCTCTTTCCTAGGATCTTATCCTTCAAAGTGGGGAAACAAATGTTTTTTAATGGTGTATGTAGTTTCATGAGTATTTTCCCGTATTACAAAAATATGCATTTTTAATGATGCATTATTATCCTTTATCATAATGTACCATCCTGTTCCATTATTGCTAACCACTAAAGTCCATTGATATTACCATCCTTGATGATAAACCTATGCACATTTCTAATTATTTAGAATCAACTTTAATACAATTACTGGGTCAAAGGGTAAAAACATTCTTGATACAGTCAAACTGCTTTGTAGAATGGTGGTACCAATTCCACAGTGGTGTATAAAAGTAAACAATTTCACTGATCCTCACGATTAGATATTATTGTCTAAACATCACAAATATACCTTTCTGTTTGTGACTAAACCATTTAAAAGACTACAGTGTAACATCATTGGAAAGCTTACCACTTTTTAATGTTTCTAGGTACATATTTAAACATTTATTAATTTCACTTTGGCAGTTTTTAAGCGTCTTTGAATTATCTGTTTATACTAAAATAGGTGTTGAGTGGATCTACATGTATCAAGTGCCTCCTATGGACTTGAGTGCTTTACACTTTTGTAAATTACTTTTTAAAAAACTAATCCCATGACAAATAATGTAAGTTATTAACCTGTCTGGTAAATTATGTTGCCTTTTATTTTGTTTAAAACTTTTGCTTCCTTTTAAAGCCTTATTTTGAAATTACTCTTTTCACCAAGAGCCAGTATATTTTAAAGACAAAATGTTTTGAGTTCTGTTCAAATCAGACATCACTACAACATCCAATTAAAAGACTTCTTTCCCATCTGATTTCTTAGAGGCAATTAGAATAAGTTAACTAGACAATAGATAATTTAAATTTCCAAATTGCTCTTATGATTAGAAAAGGAAAAAAAATGTAATAAACTTCAGCCATAAGGAAATTGTTTATGGCAGAGAATTTCCACACCTAAAGCAAGAAACATAATTCAATTTCTGTCACTACGGACCTCATCTAAGGAAATAACCTTTATTTCATTAAATGTCTTTAGCCTATGGTCTAGAATCCACCTTTACACGCACAGAGCTCGGAATTTTTTCCCCAACCTTGTTAAGTTCTGAACTTTTGAGAGGTTATATGGAATATCCACAATCAACCCTGGTTCTGAAACTAGCTCTATCTCCTACTAGCAACATGTTAGCAAGATTAACTTCATCTATCTCACTCCTACCTCAACTCTAAAACAGAGCTATTTTCACAAAACTGAGGTGGGGGGCGGGGGCAAAAATGGGTGGAAAGTACCTCTTAAATATCTCTGTACAATGCTTAACACAAAATTATTTTTTCAAATTTTATGGCTTTATGAACATGACAATAATGAGCTAAACCAATTAGCTTTTATTTGGATTACAACAACCTAAAATGAAAATGACATATTAAATACCTGATTTCTAGGAAAACCAAGGTCCAGAAAGGCTGGCTGCCTTCGCTAAACTTCTACATCTGCACCAATACAATAGTCAGTAGCCACATGTGGCCATTGAGCACTTGAAATGTGGTTTGTTGTGATGTTTAAAGTACCTATCACATTTCAAAGACTTAACCATGAAAACTGTATTAAATGTAAATTAAAATTAGTTTTAAGGCAATTACATATTAAATGTTTTGGAAATAACTGCCTAATTTTTACTTTACTGTAGCTAGAAACCTTAAAATTACATATGTAGCTTGCATTATATTTCTACTACACAGTACTGTTATAGACTCTGCTAGCTGTGGAGAGCCAGTACAATTAAATGTGTAAATTTTTTATAAATGCTACAAAGGTCACATATATGCTAGGTGTACACTGACAAACTATAAAAAGTTAAAACTTTGATAATGCATTTAAAGGGCTCATAGACATTAAACTGCAATCCAGTAATATGTCCATTATTTTAATGAATATATTTATTGAATAGCAAATAAGTGTAAGGCACTGTGCTAGATGTGGTGGCAGATACAATTAATTTAGATGCATTTTTTTCTGACCTCCAAAGGCTTACAATCTAGTGAAGCAAACAAGTCACATAAAATGTTATAAAGGGCAGCGGTTTTATACATAAAGACTGTAATCTTTTTTTTTTTTAAATGACAGTTAATGGCAAAAGGGAAATTTTTAGCTATAAAGATCTGGAAAGGCCTGTGGGAAATAATGTGAGCAAATAGGACTTTTCTGTTTTCACTTATAATTTGCAAAACTCATGAAGTACTAGGCAAAGTTTCCAAAATGCTTCTACTTAATTTAACCTGATTCTCCCCACCACACCAGCAAAATGCTTTTTATGTTGGTAAAGTAAGTTTGCAAGGTAATGATGAATACCTGAATTGCAGAAATTAGGCCTAAACTCTGATGACCCTGAATGTAAACCACATTTTAACGTGTTGAGGGTCATTATTTGTATGGCACAGGTATATCGGGAAGAGGATGGATATACTACACCCCGGGAGCCATTTCAGTCTCTCCCTTACAGATGCCTCCTATCACATGACAGGCATTTTCAAAGCCCTGTTTTTCCCTTGTCTCAAATGATCATGGTTTATATTTCACCTTTTGTGGCATTCCTAATGTTATTTTTACAGCCTTAATTTTACATTTCATAACACCCTCTTCTCCCCCACAACCTATCCCTCCATATCAACCTCTTGATAAAACACCTGTTAAAGAGGCCACTGAACTGCTTTCTTCCAAAAATGTTCCTTTCCTTGGTTTTCAAAACAAGAACTTATTACAATGGAAAATATGTAATTCAAGGAAAAGGAACATTAAGTAATTTTTACGAGTGGAGGGTCTGAGATGTTCAAAATGCAGTTATTTTCACATTTAACCCTCTTTTATTTTTATGGCCATGAGGTAAAACCTTCATTGGGAAGATACAAAGAACTAACAATGTTATAGAGCCAGTGGCTCAACTACAGATACTCCGTGGGTAAAAGACATGTTTTGATCATAAAATTCTGGATGGTCTCATTATCTTAGTACCAAAAAATTAACCATTTCATATTTGTAGTCGTTTTTCTAATTTATGATGAAATAGCCATCCTCTTAAGCCTCACTTTTGGAGAAGCAGGAAGCTAGTTATAATTTGAGAAAATGTAAATTAATAACTGCTTGGAAACTGAAAATATACTCACCTGTTGATGAATATTAACGATTAGAAAAAGCACTTATAATCCAACATCACCTTTCTCTTGTAGGCCAATGCTTTTGTTTACTTTTTAAACTACCCCTTAAATAAGTAAAACACTCCATCTTATTTCTGAACTACAGACAGTGGTTTCCTCTCATTAAAAAAAATGTTAACTATATCCTTCAAATGTTTAAATACACATTTCAACTGACTTCACTAACTTCATAAAATATTTTGGAAAAACTATGCAATCCTTACCTCTCACAAGCTATTTCCCAAAACATAAAAATTAAAGCTCTTCACTGTTGTCCTAAAAACCACCATGCAACCTTCAGAACTGTGAAAATCACTAATATTGGTACTTCAGCTCTTATTCTACTAGTAAGGGTTGCTACCAAATAATTAAAATCAGTTTTTACCTTCACTAAAAATAAACTTTTCCTCTTTTGGCAAGCTGATTCCAGAAAATAAACTCAAATTAATATATCTAAATATAAATCTTGAATAATAATTTTGAAAATTTTTATTGTAAAATTTTCCTTATATAGTCAAAGACAGTTACTATTTGAATTTTTCTTTAACTCATATGAACACAAGATTCTAAAACAGTCTGAATTTTTAGCATTATGTCCTATAGTCAATTTTGTGAAATAATTCAAGATATATCCTTAAGTACTCAAGACGATTAAGAACTCTGCTGTCCCCAGATGTTCAGAGAACAGTTCTATCACTTCTATTTTTAGTTAAAAACAAAACAAAAAAATGCTTATATATAGTTAAAAACATCAGCTTTCAGTTATTTCTTGTGGCTAAAAAGAAAGCTTTAGGAATGCTCACAGAAACACTGATGGCAGAACTAGAGCAATTTTTGTGGGGCATTTAAGTAGCTTCAGAGTTAAGACACTTAGGAGAAATATCCCTATCTAGATAGTCCCTTGCAAGTACTGTGTTTTCAAATGTTAACATAATTATTTTTAAATTGGTTTAAATCTATTTACTCTTCAGCCTCTGCCAAGTTTCATCGTGTTTCTACTATGTAAAGCAACATATGAAACTATTACTTACCATGGTGGAGGAAAGAAGATTGTAATTACCAGATGCACACTCCCAAAAACATTGTAAGGGTAGCAGTAATAATTTAAACGATTCTGAAGGTTCCTGCTATTGCAAAGCATAGAAATATCAGATTTTCAAGTGACATCAGATGTTTTAAAACTGTGGCTTTCAGCCTAGGCAACATGGTGAAACCTCTCTACATGAAAAAAATCAACAACAAAAATTAGGGGCCAAGCACGGTGGCACATGCCTGTAATCTAAGCATTTTAGGAGGCAGAGACAGGCAGATCACTTGAGGTCAGGAGTTCCAGACCAGCCTGGGCAACATGGTGAAACCTCGTCTTTCCTAAAAATACAAAAATTAGCCAGGCATGGTGGTGCATGCCTATATTCCCAGCTACTCGAGAGGCTGAGGCAGGAGAATCACTTGAACTCAGGAGGTGGAGGTTGCAGTGAGCTGATATCATGCCACTGCACTTCAGCCTGGGTGACAGAGCAAGACTCTGCCTCAAAAAAACAAAAAAAATTAGCCGGGTGTAGTGGCAAACACCTGTGGTCCCAGGCTGAGGTGGGAGGATCCCTTGAGCCCCAGAGGTCGAGGCTGCAGAGAGCCGAGATGCTGCCACTTCAACCCAGCCTGGGCAACAGAGCAAGACAAAAAAAAATAATAAAAGTATACTTTTGCTCCTGAAGTTACCTTTAAGCAGAGGCTGATAAATTTTTTGTATCACAAACCAATACCACAATAAAGGCTGGACACAGTGGCACATGCCTGTATTCACAGCACTTTGGAAGGCTGAGGTGAGCGGATCACTTGAAGTGAGGAGTTTGAGACCAGCCTGGCCAACATGGCAAAACTCTGTCTCTACTAAAAAATACAAAAATTAGCTGGGCGTGGTGGCACGTGCCTGTAATCCCAGCTACTCATGAGGCTGAGGCTGAAGAATCGCTTGAACTCGGGAGGTAGAGGTTGCAGTCAGCCGAGATTGCACCATTGCACTCCAGTCTGGGTGACAGAGCCAGACTCCGTCTCAAAAAAACAAAACCAAGAAAAGAAAAATCAGCTAATAGCCTTATTTGCCCCAGAAGGCAAAGCCAAGACTTTTATCTTAATGTTCTCCAAACTGTACTTTTTCCTCAGGGATATGATGTTGGTAGTTCTAATGTGCCTATAGTAAAATGATTTTAACCTATTTTGGTTGAAGAAAATGGGGCAGAATTCCAGACATCAGAAGCTGAGAGATGAGCCAAAGAAACACAAGGCAGGCAGTTTCTTTAGACAGTATTAATGGAAAATTAAACTAGAAAGATGAACTGGGGCCAAACTATAAAACTTTAAAATTACATATGTGGTTTGCATTTCATTTCTATTTGACAATACTGTTGTAGACTCTGGAGCTAGATGTAGAGAACTAGCAAAATTAAATGTGCCACTTAGTAGTTTAACTTATTTATAAGGAGTTATGCCAGATCTGAACTTCCTAAAGGACTGGTAGTACTTGGATAGAGAGGACATTTCAGGCCTCTTCAAGTAAATGATCAAATGTGACTGGATATGAAGTGAGAAATTAATGAGACAGTTGCTGATGGAGAAGAGCACTTGAATGTGTTCAGCAGACAGCTGAAATGCAGAACTGCACGTAACAGAGATCAAGCAAGCCCTGACACTAAAAGAGGAGTCCACACAGATGTGATATGGGACTCTAATGTAGATGTGATCAGGGAAGCAAGTATACAGGGAAAAAGGAAAATAAGAACAGGTAAGGATGGAAGATGAGATAACCTGGCAAAGTGCCAAGATTTTTAAAGAAGGTTAATGTAATAAATGCCTAAGGGTTACATCTTTAAAATATATAATTTTCATATGGGGACACTGGTATCCTGTGAACAACTCTTAAAAAGAGAGGGAAGGCCGGACGCAGTGGCTCATGCCTGTAATCACAGCACTTTAGGAGGCCAAGGCGGGCAGGTGATCACCTGAGGCGGGAGTTGAGACCAGCCTGACCAATATGGTGAAACCTAGTTTCTATTTAAAATACGAAAAATTAGCCAGGCATGGTGGCTATAATCCCAGCTACTTTGGAGACTAAGGTGGGAGAATCACCTGAAACCGGGAGGCGAAGGTTGCAGTGAGCCGAGATAGCGCCACTGCACTCCAGCCTGAGTGCAACAGAGACTGTACTTAAAAGAGGTATCATTCCAAAACCACCAAGCTCACTAGAAAAGGTGCAATAAAATGCTTTACTGATAATTAAATATGTGGACTTTCAGCCTAAAGACAGTTTACTTGGGGAGAGTCACTGGTAATCAGAACACTGATGCTATTTTGGACTATATGGTGGCCCTGTAATTGTTAGAGAACAATTATTAACATAAATAAAATCTAGGAGGTTGGTTTAGCAGTTAGACTGTTTTGTATTTACTTATCAGGTTCATTCATCTATTAGCATTGAGAATTTTGACTAGAATTTCAAAACTAAGAAACTTAGAATAAATGAACACCTATTCTAAAACTTTTTAAAATGGAGTTACTCCCACAAAAGTAGATTCATGTATAAGCTAACATCTATATGGTTCAGGTTAACTCCCAATTCATGCATTAACATGGTAATTTAGGGAAATTTGGGAATAACTTGGAATAATGCTTTGTGGACTGAGAGCTTGATAGTTTTCCTCCTCAGAATATAAGAAAATATACGCTTCAGTGTTAGCTTCCTCAACTTTCAAGAGTCATATTTACCCTGTCTTTCCCTCAAAGAGCTATCACAAAAATAATGTACCAAATGTTCATATATGTAAGGTATTACAGGGTGAATTGTCTACTTTTTAATGCAACATTTATTCTTTTGTGAAAATAAATCTCCACATAAAAGCATGAATGAAATAACGTCAAAAGTCCTCTAGGCAGAATTTTCAAAAAAAAAAAAAAGACACGATCCTATAAATCCTGTATTCATAGGATATAATTGAGAGCTGGAAAAATATCTTTTTACAAGGAAACTCAGGCTCAGAGAGGTTAAATGTTTATACGTAGCTGCTTCCATTAAATGGCCCAATGACTAACAGATTTTCAGTGTCTCATCCAGAACTCCTGAAAAAACTACCTAAGTCGTTGAAATTAGAAAACTACATTAATGCACAGACAGCATTTTACTTCACCAACCTATACCTTTGTAAGTATATGTGGAAAATAAATATACAAGCCAGATCAGGTTTGTTAGAATGGGAAAGCCATATGAATAAATGACCCGACTGTAAGAAATTAAGAGCATTTTATGTCCATAAATTTTAACTAAAAGATCTAGGTCTATTAAAGATTTATTTCCCTCTTTAGTTTCCTATTATGTGTGTATATATCTATCAATGTATGTACATTTGTATGTGTGACTAGTCAGATACTGTTACCACTGAAAAATTAGCCAAAATTAGGCTGGGCACAGTGGTTCACGCTTGTAATCCCAGCACTTTGGAAGGCCGAGGCAGGCGGATGGCCGGAGGTCAGGAGTTTGAGACCAGCCTGGCCAACATGGTGAAACCCCATCTCTACTAAAAATACAAAAATTAGCTGAGCGGTAGTCCAGCTACTTGGGAGGCTGAGGCATGAGAATCACTTGAACCCAGGAGGCAGAGGCTGCAATGAGCCGAGATCTCACCATTTGCACCCCAGTCTGTCGACAGAGCAAGACTCCTTCTCAAAAAAAAAAAAAAAAAAAAAAAAAATTAGCCAAGATTGTTGGTACCAGAAACCTTTCAAGTCAGTTTCTTCCTTGGTATCAGCCAATATTTAATATCACAAAACCTAATTAAGAACTGTTTTGATAGCTTGAAGCCAAAGTGACTCAAGAAGTTTGACTTGCCTTTATGTAGAAAATCAGACTCCCTAATCACCAGAGTTGACAGAAGTATAGAATATATTCCAGAAGTAAATTAACGTGAATTTTCGTCAAACCCCAGAACATCAAATCTGGAAAGTAGGTTTGAGATCCCTGCCACAATAAGGAATGAAGTTTCATTACCTGCCAAAAATTTTGCCTTGCTGAAAATAACAAGACAGAAAGGCAAACTGTTAAAATAGAATGGGGAAAAAGAAATTCTCAATGGTTTAGTTTTAAATGTTCAGAAACTAAATGTGAAAACATTTTCTGAACCTATTTCCAAAAAGGCCTTTCAGGCCAGGTACAGTGGCTCACACCTGTAACCCCAACACACTGGGAGGCAAGGCAGGAGGATCACTTGAGCCCAGTTTGAGACCAGCCTCAGCAACATAGGGAGACCTCATCTCTCCAAAAAATAAAAAAATTGGCCGGGCATGGTGGCTCACACCTATAAGCCCAGCACTTTGGGAGGCAGAGGCAGGCGGATCACCTGAGATCAGGAGTTGAAGACCAGCTTGGCCAACATGGTGAAACCCCATCTCTACTAAAAATACAAAAATTAGCTGGGCATGGTTGGCGGGCGCCTGTAATCCCAGCTCCTCAGGAGGCTGAGTTGGGAGAATCACTTGAACCCAGGAGGCAGGGGTTGCAGTGAGCCGAGATCACGCCATTGCACTCCAGCCTAGGAAACGAGCGAAACTCCGTCTCAAAAGAAATAAAAATTAGCCAGGCATGGTGGCACACATCCATGGTCCCAGCTATTAGGAGGCTGAAGTGGAAGGATTGCTTGAGCCGGGGAGGTTAAGGCTGCAGTGAGCCATGATTGCACCACTGCCCTCCAGCCTGGGCAACAGAGACCCTGTCTCAAAAACAACAAAACAAAAAAAGGTCTTCCAAAATAATATGCTTTTCCCAATTAAGAATGTCACTAAATTTGCATCCTTAGTCACAAAATGTCCTCTTTGTACCTGTTCTCTTTCCAAGTAAGACTTACTCACTTTTCCAAGACAATATATTTTAAATGAGCAGTGATATGGAAGTGATCATACAGATTAAGATTTCTCCTAATTCAGGAAGTGGCACCATGCTACTGTATTTTACTACCAGTTCTATTTTAAAACTAGCACCTTTTATACTAAGTTGCACAATTTAGATACAAAAGATAAATTCATATTCCTTCATACAAAAGATGATGAGGCTCATATTAATTTTGCTACAAACAACAGGAGCCACTTTCCATGGGAGGGATGAGTGGGAAGGAAAAAGCAAGACCTCCTAGTTTGTAGGAGTGAAAGGGCTGAGACTTGACAGTGGTAAAATTGCTTTTAGGGTCTACCTCCCTCTCAAAGTGAGTAACCTGAGAGCAGTCAGAACTCCTGCAATTGAAAACTCTTCTGACACTGGAGAGGGTACCCTACTTGCCTCACTACTCCCACAAAAGCTAAAAATAAAGGCTACTAGTCCTCATTTTCTCACACACACAGAACGTGCAGTAAGCCATCTCAGTAGACAAGTCAACACGTTTTCCTAATATCCTTCTTTGATAAATATGAATAAAGAATCACCAAATGTCCGAGGAAATCAGAAGCACAAAGAGCAAACTGATGTGAACTAATATTTCAATGCATCATATAAGAAACTAGTAACTTTTAAAATTTTTAGCATTCAAGAGTGAGCAAGACTGTGCATATATAAACTGCTGTGATGGACAAGGATGGGCAAGTACATTACATATGTTGTTTTGCCTCTCTTCAGTCTAGAGGCAAGTATAAGGTAATCAGTTGTAAAGTATTATAATCCTGACAGTAAGAAAGGAAGGATATCTAACAGGAAGTGGAAAATGAAGGAAAACAAAACTACTCAGTGTACTATTTCCTTATCTTATGAGAATCAGAGATGCTACAATTCATTTAAGTAGAGACTTAAGTGTATTTCAAGTAATAAACGTAACCAAGAGACCAGGCACAGTGGCTCATGCCTGTAATCCTAGCACTTTGGGAGGCTGAGGCAGGACTGCTTGAGCCCAGGAGTTCGAGGCTGCAGTGAGCTATGACAGTGCCACCACAGATTTCCAGCCTGGATAACAGAGCAAGACCTTTTTTTTTTTTTTTGAGACAGAGTCTCACTCTGTTGCCCAGGCTGGAGTGCAGTGGCGCCATCTCGGCTCACTGCAACCTCCGCCTCCCAGGTTCAAGCGATTCTCCTGACTCTCCGGACTTTTTTATTATTGTTATTTTTAGTAGAGAGAGGGTTTCACTATGTTGGCCAGACGCCAGGCTGGTCTCAAACTCCTGACCTCAGGTGATCTGTTCCCTGGGCCTCCCAAAGTGCTGGGATTACAGGCAGGAGCCACCATGCCCGGCCAACCATATCTCTTAAAAAAATAAAATAAATTTTAAGAGAGAACTAAAGAGAGGAGATATCTGGGAGTGGACACCATGGAAAGGTCCTTCTAGATTTTAAAAAATCAAGTTAAAACATCAACTAAGCATAAACATAAATACCACTTTTACTCACACTACTGATATTAGGAGGTATATATAGTATAGTGAAATAATACCTTAAATTCAGAGCCTCACTATTCAGGTTATTGAATTTCAGCTACCTATCAATTGGTAGGTAAATATAAGGCTATTCATATGTATGTAACCATTTCTCTAAGTTATTTTAAGATAGAGTAAGCAATATACACTACCCTCGGAAACAGCTGCTTTCAACACCTTTTTTAGTTATCTAGGCTTCATGCTTTTTCTCAAGTATCATTATTCCCTCACCTTCAAATTGCTATGCAAAAGAACCTCATAAAAACTTTAGACTCAAAACCAACCAGACGCTCATTAGCAAAACAGTTCCATCTTGAAGTACCCCCTCCTCACCTCATAAAGAATTTATAGACAGGGGGCTTATAAATTGATACTGTCTTGTTCAGCAGCACAGATTAAACTACACATCAGCATAAAGGAAAACTGATGCACTGGATTCTGTTAAGTTCACTGCTAAAAATGATTTATGAGCACCCTTTTCCTCTTAATTTCAAATAAGGAAAACAGTCACTTACACATACGGTTATTTTAACATATAAAAAAAATCTACAAGTCACAAGGCCAACTGTTCCCTCAAGACAATTTTATAATTTTTTAAAATGTCACGTTGATGATTTAAATGTGGATCTTCATCTTAATTTACTTAAATCATTAGCACTTTGTGATCATTTTTAAAAGCTTTCCATGCTGTAAATTAAGTGGTTCGAAATATTTGATTCCCTTTGTCAAGTTCTCATGTCACAAGTCTAATTTGGCAAATAAACTAAACTTCCACCCAACTGAACAACATTTTAAATATTTTTAAATGCCTGCCTACTCAGATTTCCCTGCCCTTCGAGGAGCTTCCATTCTAAAATGAGGTAAAATAAATCAAAGAAATTTACCACAAAATGTACTAGTAATTTAAAGACTAATCAATAGACAGTAAGCAAAAAAGGGAAAAATAATACTAACTACAGTATCTGCTTGCTGTGCCCCTTTGTTGATCCTCTCCCAAATGCTAAGTAAATCTCCAGGAAACCAGAGATCAACTAGGATCTGTTACATGACAATTTTACAATAAAGGCTGTTCATCTTTTAATTCCATGTTTAACTGTACTGAAGTTAGGCAGGAAACCAAAAGGGAACGGAACCTGTCTTTAGTACTGTTGAAGAACTCCTAGGAACTTAATTTCTGCAAATTTATGTGAATTTTTACTATTTCAAGGAAAAAAGCAAAGGAGGTAGAGGTATGAACGAAATTTGCCAAAACTACACTGTATACATGTGGCTCTAGAGTGGAAATGAAAAGTGTATTCTGCCATTTTTATAGATGACCTTTAACATGGTTTATTTCTGGTTTTCCTCTAAGTATATTCCAAATATTAAATAAAACTGAGAAATACAATTTGTACATATGCTTTTCTAATTTTTCATGACGTGTTAAACTTAAACCAACTGGAGGCCTAATTCCTGAGTCTTCCAATTAAAGCAACAATTAACATAAATACTGACATATTAAAGATATTCTCTTAAAAATGATGTCATAAGGGTTTTAGTATACAGATGCACCTAGCTTTAGCAAATTTGTGTTTAAATGATGCAGTACTCAAATTCCATGTTATTCAAATTTCAACTTAAAGTTAACACCATTAATGAGCCATAACATGTATGTTGGAACTCTTCTTGTGTATCATAGTGTTTCTATAGTTACAAGACCTAATCTTACTATATGGAACCTACAAAACTCTAACAAATTTATTATTGTCAGCAAGCCCTGGTCTTATTCTTCAATCTGTGGTGACAACTTGTCCACACCAAATACTTTTGCCCTTCTGCCCTGAAAACTCAAAAACTGCACATCAAAAATGATATAAAACGCCAAATCCCTTAGGTTTCCTAAAATTCTCTCCAAAACGAGTTTGTCACAACAATCTCCTTTTCAGAATACAGCTGAAAGCCTAAAAAAAGGCAAGAGATGACAATTCATAAACATTACAGATAACCTTTATAACTCCTTTCTAGATTAGAACTTGTTGTAAGCCACTTTATAGACAAAGTAGAAAATCAGACTGTCAATTAAGTTTACAGTATATTATCCTAAAATAACCTTATTTTGATCCCAGTGTTAGAAACCCATTTTAGGAAGCTATAACACTTGGAGACACTAATTTCCAAAATGGTTTATTAGGACTTCTCCCACACTCAAAGTCAAACTTCCAGGACTGTTCTGAAATGATGAAAGCTTGTTTTCAATAATCAATATAAATGTTGTTAATCCAAAATAGAAACTAAACCCTGCACTAAGTGACCTAAAAAGTCTTGTCCTGATGGAAGTGGCCAAAACTCCTTGTCCCGCAACCAAGAAATCCTAGGGGTATAAGCTAAAACCCACAAATATATTGACAAGTCCCCGATTCTTTCCAAATTACTAACTTTATCAAATCCAATGGCAAGTACGTGACAACAGAATGTTTCCATCAAAAATTAAGACCAGCCTAATACATTTATTCTATTCATCTTCCAGTAATGTGATTGCAACTGAGGATATCTTGAGGAATTTTTCACCATTGGCTAGTTACTTCGAATGTATGGATAATCAAAGGGCGACAGACCTCTAAAGATTCCAAGTGTCTACTTAAAAGCTGTTAAGTGAAGAGTGATGAAATGGAGGACACCCACAATAATTCTTGGACTCCTGGAGATCCTAAGACATGCTACAAAAATAGGTCTTTATTCTTAGGAAAATATAGTCAGAGCTAGCTTCCTTATGCTATACATAAAATCTTAACATCAGAGGCAGTACAGATAGTACAGATAGTTTTTGAACTGATCTCCAAACAAGCACAAACCCACTACGTTGAAAAGAACAGGTAATTTGAGGTTTTTGGCAAAAGACAGTACTTCACACATCTAATCCAAATCAAAGGGCCTGCAGACAGTTTTCAGTGAGATGAAAGGAATGAAATAAATATAAATTCTATGGATAAATAAAACACAATTTAAATAAGCTAACAGAACTAATTTTTTTAAATAAAAATACTAGTCAGGTACAAGCTTTTGTTTCTCAATGCCAGACTTCTAAATATTTACCAGACTACTGTTAATATTAAAAACCTAATCTTTGACCCAGAGCGTTAGTAATAATACTGGTTTGCATCTGCAAAATTTTCAAACTGAATGCTTCTGGTCCTGAAAAATATTTTAGGTGTATTACTGAAGGCAGACTGTGGTGCTAATAGAATTTAAGTCTTAAATACTTTTAAAAAGTGACAGACCCCAAAAGTCCATCTACTAATTTGCTAGTTAAAAAATGCCTGTGAGCACTGCTTCATAATTAGCATCTTAAGAAAAGTAGTGGCATGCCCTATTGAGTGGTATGATCACTGAGTAATTAATACACCTTAAAACAATATCCCCACAAGTCTGTTTCTTTTATGTATTTGTCACTTAAGTTCTTTAGTCATTAATTTTACACCCACCAGTAAATTCCTATGGCCAGATGAAAATTTTGTGGTATACATAATTAGAGAGAAAATGATCATGGTGGGTATTCCTGTAAGTTTTACGAACTTGAGAAGTTTTAGCACCCTCTCCTAAATGTATGAAGCCCTTCTATTTAATTTCTCCCCTTAAAATAGAGACTACGTAAAATACTCTGTAATAAGAAGGGATCTTTTGCTATGTTTCTGACAACTTTTGGCTTCGCAGTCAAAAAAGCTGTTCTGAATGTGTCAATTTTTGCCTATCTAGCTTGATGTTCATTCTATTCTTTAAAAACTTTTATATACAATAACTCAGATCACCCCATCAATCCATTTCTATGTTGTTCCTATTTTATCATGAGGAAACTTTACATTTTAAGTCAGATTCACAGTAACTGGTAGAAAAGTTTCTTAAGCTAAAATTGCAATCATGAGTGTACAACAGTTTTGTGTCTGCACACTCAATTTTCGCTTCATTTTTAACATCTGATTCAGTGGCAATGGCTGAAAACCTTCCACAAAAAGCATGCTTGGGAGAATATATCTAACAAAATTTTCTCACAAAGCAACTTTCTGAAAACTGATAACCTAAATTTATGATCACTTTTGATTGCCAAGTAGTCTGCAGAAACAAAATCTTGCGTCTGTTTTGGTTAGATAACTTAGGTTTTCTTTTTAACATCAGAATGCTTTAAGAATACATTTTTTACCCCAAGGAAGGGACTTGACTCGGATTTAAGACCCTTTCCTTGACAATATACAAAATTTCTTTTAACTTATCACTGTCCATTCTTTGAAGCTGTCAAAGCCAAGAACCCATAAACAAATCACAAATAGCAATAACCTACATTAGTTAACATTCCCCCTTTAACATGTTGACATTTTTACTAAAGGATTAGTTATTTTTGCATTTCCATTTCTCATATCCCATGACATTCCATATAAATTGCATTATTGCTTTATAGGCCACACAACATTCAAAAGTATGTTTATATGCATTGCCTGTTTTTCCTTGATCTGATAAGACTTTGATACTGATTTTACTACAGAAATTTAAGTTTGAAAATACCACAGTTAGTATTTCTTCTCAGAACGTTAATTGTTCACATCACTAATCACTACATGCATATTTAGCTCTGATTATATTGCTCAAAAACTGCACCCATTATCAGAACAGTGCAAATGATATTTAATTTTAAAAGTAATTATAATGGCTTGAATTCAAAGTCATTCAAATGAACACTGTCAAGTAATTTCACTTGATGTGTATATATTTCATCACCACTGTTTACATTACCCTTCTTTAAGTATAACCATCAATTCTTCACAATTTTTTATCAGTTTCCCTCCCAAGTCCCCAAACTAAGAATGCCAAATAGTCTTGAAAACCCAGAGCTCCATATTTTAATGTTTTCTTAAGAACACATTTGTGAACTCACAAAAGTGTTCCTCTTTCAACTTTGACAATGCAGTTCTTACTTTAAGTAAACAAACCTGTCCTAAAATCCCAACAAGTAATTCTGAGAACTTAAACACCTTGACAGTGTCCCTTAAAAATGCTATGACAGTAAAGTGCCAATAGGCATGGCAATGACCTCTTAGATGGGATCATTTAACTCCTTGGAACTGGGAAATGCCAGCACCAAGGATTACACTGAGATTCAATTTTACTGAAGGCTACATTTAGTTTACCCACTTTCCACAACCTATTATATTCATTATGTTAGAATGAAATGTAAATGTTTTGTGTAGCCCTCAAACTTACACTAAGTTTTGAGAGAGATGTACTTTAAAAAAGCACGGGGTAATATATAAAATCAGTGGCAGAAAGTTTCATTAAGCACCAGGAACTAATTTTTGTCACCCCATACTCATTTTGTAGATAAGTTTCAATAACCGGCAAGGCACATTTACATATATTCCAATGAATACTTATTGACAAATTTTAAATTACACTCTATGTCCCAGCTATCCCAGTAACTGACATACAACATACTAAAATGATTTATTTAGATAACAAAAAACCAATTAATGTGAAACATACAGGCTATTGGCAACCACTATTCTAAAATTATGTAAGTACAAATAAACATACTGAAATGTGTGCAATTCTAAGTTTTTAAACCAGAAGATTTCTACACTAACACACATTTATATTAATGACACATAAAAAAAATAAAAACTTTATTACAAAAATAAGTTACACTCGCCTCCAGCTTACAGTATAAAACAATTTTATTTGCAGGAATGCAAAATGATTGTTTGCCATGAGCATTTTGAACATATGACATGTCTAATTTTCTTGTTAAATTTGCATTTACTGGGG